>NW_010143793.1:29642-44686 GCF_000699245.1 Pterocles gutturalis | reverse complement strand
CCCTACGTGTTTTACATGATGGAGCTCAAACTGAAAAGGCTTTTTGCTCCGGGGCCAGTTTCACTCTCTAAAAACACTTTTTACAAGAGCAGACGTGTGGAAATACTCGACGCTCTCGCCCTGGACCGGACCTGCAGCATCGGGGTCCTCCCAAAGAGGGCACTGATGCTCTGCACACGGAGCAGAGGGAAAATCCGAGAAATCCATCGGCGAGGCATAAATCTCTGAAGAGAAATCTGTCTTAGCACGTCTACCTCAGGAAAAGGGGAATTATTACACTTAATTAAAGTGTATTGACACCACATGTGGCCCCACCTCTCCCTTTTGGCTTTATTAATGACAGCAAAACTGCAGGCTTATAAAGGCTGTGGAGGGGCGGGGGGGTGTCTGCATTTCTGAACAGTAACCATAGACTGCTTTGAAAAATACGAATGCAGCAATCACACTTGTTAACAAGCCTAATTTTTACCTCTGAGCTAAGTTACAATTTCTAGTCAATATTTCTGCTCCTTGGCTGAATTGGCGAAGGGGAATCAGTGAAGTAGTGTTTGCTGGATGACTATTAATGCCATTAGAGCAGTACATGGGCCATTCTTCACAATATTTATTGACAGAAAGCATTTATTAAGCAGTTAGGTTTTGTGTGTTGCGGGTTGTTGGGTTTTTTTGGCTTTTTTTTTTTTCCCCAGGGGAGCTGTTTAAATAAAAGCCAACACAAAACAACGTCCTACTTGAGCAGAGACCTTTGTCTATAATTCATGAAAAATCTCAGTTGAAACATAGAGAATCTGCTTAAATTTTGAGCTGTGTGCCTACATTCATCCCTCCCACTGAGGAGCCCTAATTGACCAGCGCAATGCTTTAGGTCCCACGTGTGGAAGAAAACTGGGGCTTTCAGAGGATGGGGCTTCCTAAGATCTGAATTTTTCTTTACAAGGTTTCTAATCTGAGTTCACTGATCAACTTGTTTCAGATGTATCCAGAGCTCCTCATTCAGGTCTACTGGTCGAAGCCCATAATAACCTGAACCCAGAACAGTCTCATTTCTTTGTTGAAACAGTTAAATAGGTGACCTAGTTTCCAAGTGCATCAAAATCTCTTGTTTTGATTTTAGAGAAAAAGCAGAAGTTTGAACATTTAAGTTAGATCTTTGCACTGATATTTTAGTGTGCCTTTCCCCCTATCCCTCCCTGACTCTAGAGCTGCTTCCCTTCATCAGAGCCTTTTCTATTCCTTGCCTTTTCCTTACCAGCACTCTTGTAAAATCCTGAAGTTAGCAGAAACTGCTTTTCTCTTTTCGTTCCCTGTGCTGGGATGCAGGAGAACAGACTGAGCACCAGGTTTAACATTTTCCTTTCCTACGTTATGAAAATCATGGGTGGCAGAAGTGTCATTTTCTAAAATCTTGGAGTCATTTCCTAGTAAAGTTTGGCCATGACTGGAAATTTCACATAAAACAGTGGCAAGGGTTAATATTATTCCTGCCATAACATTTTGTACAATTTCCCATGAGAGCTCTCAATGGTTTTCCACAGCCACTGGAAATAATGACTCTCAGCTGGAGTAAGTTGCGCTAACACTTGATATTCCTGCGCCAAGTGCTCTTTGAAATGAGCTTGTGTTGCTTTTGCACACTCAGGAATAACTAACACCATCCACTCTTGGTCAGAGCTTCAAACCAGTTCCTGACCACGTTGTTCTTGAGTTGAGTTTACATCAAAACCTTACAGAAAGTGAGAGCAACAATAGATTTAACTATCAAATCAGCTAATGTGTCCGTAAGAACTGAGGAGCTGATGCTCTTACAGGATGTCTGATTGCTGGAGTGTTCCTGGGCAGGTATTCTCCTTCTTCTGTACCACTGCAGGGAAGAGTGTGATCACCAGAGCTGTAAATGTTAGCCAAACCCCAATTCAACTGGATTGCTGTGATTCATACAGATTCTGATTTATTTTACCCATCTGTTGAATTGAACAAAACCAATTTATTTTAACAAAGCTAGGGCAAAGTGACTATGGCTTTCATATGAATAAAAGAAGTTTTCTAAGAATACATATTGGCCCATTTTCTTCTGGGGATTTGTCTTCCTTTAAGCGTGTGCTGTAGTTGCATAGCATTGTTCAAAAGCTTTACCACTTTGAATCAGTATTTGAATCATGCTGAAATAAAAATAATCAATCTTTGGATTCATAGCTACATTAGGATAATGTATTGTATAAGAATCTGGCCCATATAGAAGAGTACAGAGCAGAAGCAAAGGCAAAACACCCTTCCCTCTACCAGCTCAACCATCAAAAATTACTGTATCCTTCTTTACCCAGCTAGCCATGTGTAAAAAATCTCTCTGTAGGGTACAGGGGTTGATTATTTGCATTCAAAATAAATTATTTGACATTTTGTATAGAAGAAAAAAAATCCATTACTTATATTCTGCAGATCCTTTTGAGATGATAGAATGATAAAGGTTGCCAGAATAATACATGGCTGGAATTTCTGAAATGAAATTCAAGCCTTCCAGTTTAACTGGTGTGATTTATTTATTTTTTTGATGTTATTGCCAATGAGCTCATTGTACAAGACGAGCTTAACAGGACTGCAGTTTGAATTATGCAAAATACCGTCAAATCAGGTCTTCACAGTCAGCTTGGGCATGTAAAGCTATATAATTCCTATTAGAAATGATTGCTATTCTACCAGCGGTTGCATGGATATCTTCAACACTGCAATCACTGCCAAGTTATCAAGGCTGGGAGTGGCATATCCAAAAACTGGAAGATTTCCAAGTCGTGATCCCTCATTCTTAAACAGCGGCAAGTCTATGGCTCTAAGATACTAATCATACTGGGTCAGTGTCATGCTCTGAGCAGGTCCAGTATCAAGGTGATATTACACATTTCATCCTTCCCAAGCTGCCAAATTTTGCTGCAGAAGAAAAAAAAAGAAAAACTTGACTGTATTTAGAGTGTTAAATCCTCAGTTTACTCCGGGTTAATGATGCACATTGAATTTAACATTTGGAATAGGTGTCGGGACCGACGTTATTTGGCTCACCACGCTTTGTTCAGCGTGCACTAAGTCAGGTAAAACAGATGCGCTGTGCCTCTACAAAGAGAAAATCAGGGTATCGCAGAAGTTTGCAGAGTAACCCAAAGTCTCTCTATAAATTTATAACTGGTTATGACAGGGGTTAAAATTATCAGGAAGCAGTATCGCCGTTTGATGATGTCACAGCTGCCCTCTGGGAGAGTGAGGTCACTAACAGAGTTGTTCGGGGAGATAAGAGTCTGTTAAAATAAACAGAAGTGCCACGTAATTACCCACACTGCAGGAGGAGGATTAGACTGTTTGGAAGACCCTGTGTCTGCCTTGCGCTCACTGTCACTTTTTTTTTTTTTTTTGTAAATCCTTGGGCAGAGGTGGAGGGAACTGTGTGGTTGAAATCGATAACTGGGGAGTCTGAACAGAAAAACCAAGGAAGCTCTGCTCTTTTACACCAGTTAAAAATCTGTTTCAGCAGTACAACACACCCCTTAATCACCACGCAGACCAGTGTTGCATTATTAAGTGGAGGCAGCTGGGAAATTCTCCCATCCAGCAAGGCTAATTCAGAAAAAGCAAAGAACTTAATGAAAAACCATCATATTTAGAAAACCCAAGGTAACTCCATCACCAGGGGAAAGTAGGAGCATTGTTCTGTCCTGTTACATCAGGAGAAATCAGCATGACTGCAGCTTTTGGAAGAAGATAAATCTGCGTGTTTGCAGTCCCAATGGTGGTGCAAGGAAAGCCAGCAGAATACCTGGCGGGCTTGCCAGGCTCTGCGTGGCACGCGTCCAGATCAGCAACAGCAAGAACACGAGAGCTGAGACTCAACCACACGCCGCTGCCATCCTTCCCCTGCGAGCATCACATACGCTGCACATGCAGGAGCTTGTAAGTCCCTGAGTAATGGTTCTGGAAGGAAATATTGAGAAATCCTGAAGCAAATAACTACGCTGGCTTTTTTTTTTTTTTTTTTTTTTTAAGAAAGTGGAAGAGATGACCAATAGGCCTGTTATAAAAGTTCCCATTGTACAAACAAGTCATCAGGACCCAAACCACTTGAAAACACTTGCAATTGAAAACATGCTTTTAGTGGTTTTGTGAGAGTGGAGACTTTTACCATCTATTAATATTCTGCTCGCTTTCGTTACTAAAAGTATCATCCTGGCCATGCTATTTTTGACACTCTACTTGGAACACAGCAAGAAGACTAGACAGGCATTGCAGATGGCTATCCTGAGCAGTCATGATCTTTAAAGATCTCCCAGAAAGTATTGTAAAAGTGTGTAAATCCTAGGAATCTGGACAAATTCCAGCTTCAGTAATACATTCCCCCAATATTCCTCCTGCAGTTTCAATTGGAAAACCATCCTGTAAACGCTGTAGAGCATTGCCGTGCACTGTAAAACAACTGCCGTATTTTACCCAACATTTGGCTTCTCTTCTCTTTAAATAAGTTGTAAGTCATTTTGTAAGAAGCTCCGGGATAAAACGGGCTGCATAAATATATTATCATTGTCATTAATTTTGGCACCATTCAAGACCACCAGTATTTAAAATCAATTAACAGTTCTTTTCCTATTATCATTGGCATTTTATTTTTAGTCAGACAGAACAAGTCTCTCATAAAAGTTAAAAACAATCTATTTTTGGAATTCATATAGCAACAGTAAAGGAGACTTGGTGAATTCCCATTAGACTTTTACCAACATGAGTTTTCTGGAAACATTTTCACATGTAGAAGTTTTGACAGCAGTAAAGGGTCCTCATCCAGTAAAATGAGTTTACTGGACCTCATTCAGTAAAATGAGTTAATGCTGCTTGTTTCACACCTTAACTCATCCCATCTTTCTTTTTAGGTCATCATTAAAATATGTCAAAACAATGTCAGTTCTAAGCTCAAAATACTCTGAAGCAGAACCTAAATCCCGTCTACATTTTGGCTCATTGAAGCCAAGTCAAGGTTGGATGTCTTTAGCTGTTACCAGGTCTCTGTCTGCAAAGGTAGGAGGACTGCTCTTTTCCATGGCCCCGTACATGCCATGCACCAGTACCAATAGCCTAAAAATTTTGTCAGTAGCTAGAAAATGGCTAAGCACAATGGAATAAATTCATGTTTGGGGCCACAGCTTCCTAACCATGGTATAGCATCACCAGTTCTTTCTATTATTAATTCTGAGAACTCTGGAATTTACATCAGCCTTAAATTCAGCTGCTTGTTTCACGAGAAGTTTTACGAGAACTCTCTGTGTTATATGGAAGTGCCATCCAAGTCAACTGGTAATCTACACTTTGTTGGAGACAAAGTGGAAAAAGGCTTTATACGTGTTCGAATGTTTAGCATTTCCGAAACAAACTTCAGGTGTGACAAAATGTAAACATGTTTCCCAACATAAAAAGTTAGCTGCGTCAAGAAATACCACTAACAATACATCATAGCAGAGCTTTGGGAGGACTTTTGTTGTCTCCAAACATACAAACATCACCTGAATGGCATAGGGTGTGTAGATTTACTATTGCGAGGCAACAAGGAGTGTCTAGAAGCAGCTGGAAATAATTCAGTAACACAGTGCAGTGAAAAGGAGTTTAAAAACCACACGGTCTCAATGATATTTTCATAGTGCTCCAAGCAATTTACTTCCACAAGTTAAATGGTTTCAAGACTATCCAGCTCAAAATTACATACACAGCATAAATGCCAACAGTGGTAAACTGCAGAGCATCAGGCCAACGAAACAACAGCCAACAGCCCTCGAGGAAATTACAGCGAGATTTATGAATGGCATTCTCATGGGTTTGATGGATATCACCCAAAGTCCTCTCGTATCTGTCAGTGTCTATCTCATACGTGTCTCACTATGGAAAATAATTCACATTTTATGCCAATATTGCAAAACCCATTGGACTCATTCAGCCCGTAAAATCTTTGCCTCTGCTCTCCACCTTGCTGGTATCCAGAACATGAACCAACTTGTGCAAGTAAATTACTACTCCATATAGATTATATAGTCAAAAGTTTGGACTATTTGGAGTCCATGTAACTTTGTGACCCAGTTAAAGTTTTTGTTATAACAGAAAGCACCTCCATCAATAACAGATTACAAACGTGGCAAAAGAGCCTGGGGCTTAGGTGGGGCACGTGCTAACGTACGCTCCGATGATGGGAATAAGTACTTTTACTCAAATTTTTGTTTTGTATTCTTCTGCTAATTTACTGAAGGAGAAGAGCACATTTTTTCTTGTTGCATGCATCATCCAAATACCTCTTATCTGAGGTGAATAGATGGAATGATCTCCTGTATTTAGAGCTTTCTCTGTCCTTTGACTTAAAGTGAGCAAGAGGTGAGGCACTGGCAGATGTGGAGGTTACTCCAAGACTCAAGTTTATGTTCTGGAGTGATTTTGGACTCAATATACATTGCAATCTTAACGGGACCATGGAAGTAAAAGTCAGAGAAGGTAAATAAGTAAAAGGCAAAAAGCAGGCAAAGAATTTTGGCATGCAAGTGTTATCAGCTCTAGAAATCTTGAGTTAACAGTATGGAGATTTTTCATGGGTCTGCACACATCTTGAGTGGAGACACATAAAAATTAAAGCTCTCTAGAATATATATACTAAGAAAACTTGTTATGTGTTTAAAAAACATATAAAACATATAAAAGTCCATCTAAAGTGGACTAAAGAAAGGCATAAGAAGATTTGCAACTTGGGAAAGAAAAACTTCTTTAGTGAAAAATTTAAGGTGGTACATTTCTGTTGTTGGCCAAACAGAAGCTCAAGACTTGATTATATCACCGTAGCTGTCACGTGGGCTGTAAAAGTCAATGTGGGATGCTTCTGTGCATTAAGGTTCTTGAATTTAGTAGCAG
This sequence comes from Pterocles gutturalis, assembly GCF_000699245.1. Classification (NCBI taxonomy): domain Eukaryota; kingdom Metazoa; phylum Chordata; class Aves; order Pterocliformes; family Pteroclidae; genus Pterocles; species Pterocles gutturalis. Next base: position 37,774 of record NW_010143793.1, on the reverse strand, counting down.
ATTTCTTTTATCATTGTTTGCCAGACCAGATAGATAGGTCAGGTAAGCAAACTTGTGCTGCCTTCATACATAAAGGGAAAAAATATTCAATAAGACAGGCTTTGCAGTCTACTGAAAAAAAGGTGTAAAACCAGCTAACTGAAGCCAAAATCAAGATAAAAATAAGGCATCCACTTTCAGCAGGGAGAAGAATTGACTTTTTATAGGAAGGACCTGAGGAACGGGTGGATTCTCCCTCTCTTGAAGCCTCTGATCTCACTTAAGCCCCATCCTGGATGACAGATGGCAGCTAAACCCAACTTATTGGCCTCATGACAGGCCCAAGTGTGGGAAATTTTTTAGCTTTAAAATCCAGGTGAGGAGATTCCCTCTCCAAACACCAACACGACGACTGTGGGTTCCTCCCGCTCCCGCTGGGTCTAAGCTGGAAATGTTCTATAATATGTAATAAATACGACTGCAAATCATGAGGAACGTGTCGCCACAGAAAAACTCGGCTGAAAGGCCCGGCCCGGCCTCCTGGCTGCTGCGGCCGTGCCATGTCCCCTTCAGTAACCGTCACCGTGATGAAGAGGGACGCGAGGTATTTTGGACAGCGGGGAAATAGCCACAGGCACAGCTTAAAAAATAAAAATGTTGACAAAATATATTAGCTTGAGGTAAAATTTCATCGAATCTTTGCTTGATTATAGACTGTCCAATCTCCAGACATGCGTACGCGCTTTTGAAACCACTTTTTAGTGTTTTCAGTAAGCTGCAATTATTTTTGCAGGGTTTTTAAGCAAGTCCTCCATGGGATTTTGGTATTTCCCAATGCTGTCTCAGACAGTTCTGGTTTAAAATAAAACCTGGGCAGACGACGAGGGCTGGGTCTCTGGGCTGTGAGAGGGATGGTGTCGGGCCAGCTCGGTGGGACCGGAGGGGACAGACTCAGGTTGCTTTAGTGGAGAACTTGGCTCAAGATCAAAAGCAATGGGATGCAAAGAAAACAAAGAGCAGAAATTGGAAGACAGGACCAATCTTAGCAAACACTGGCAAGTGAAGGGAACCACCTTCAGTGCTTGAGCTGCCAAATGGAAAACAAAAACAAATAGAGAAAAATAATAATTAAAAAAAGTCTGTGGCTTATTTTAGAACCAAAAGCCTGCAGGTGAATGACATGCCAGGACTAAAGTCTTCCTCCTGTAGGTCCCACTTGGGCTGCTTTATTGGTATGAAGAGAAACCTTCAGTTCCTGCAGTTTTTGAGCCTTGGGGTCAGGGACCGCTCTGAGGTTCGACCTGATTTCCAGGGAGCCTGCAAAGTTTCATAATTTCTTTTCATTTTTACGCTGCTTTGGAAAGAAGTAGTCAAAATTTTCCCCCCCAGCTTCTAGTTTGGAGAAGGGAATGCGTGGCAGGGGGGCAAGGTGGGATGAGCTTTCTTTCAGCAACACTGAAATACCTCACGTCAATATCAGCTTCAAAATAAGCAAAGTTCAAAGCGCTTACACCCAACTTGAGAGTGTTTTTGGGTTGAACCCATAAAAATAGAGCATTTCCCTTCTAGCCCCAAAATTCAGAATTATCTGTGAAAACAACTTCCACAAAGCAAAGGTGAGAAGAAATAAATCCAGCAGCTGTCACAGTTTCCAGCTTTACCCAGGCTTCATCTCCTTTATCTTCCTGAAATGTTGGAAAAAAGATGGGCCTTGAAGTCATAAAGATAGAGCCATAAAAATAGCCATAAAGATATTATCTGCGTCCCTGGACAGGGATAATAGCCCCTTACCCTCAGCGCTGATTGTAAATTTAGATAATTAGTGTGCATCGAATGTTTTTGAGAACCCTAAATGCAAAGGCAATGGAAGTCTATGTGATTGTCGTTTATTAAATGGTCGGGAGTTATTCAAGCTGCTAGGAAACCTAAAGCAAGTCAGGAACTGGAGCTTATTTATGAACACGGCATACTGGGTGTATTTGGCAATGCTGACATTCTGCAAACACTTCGGGACAGTGCTTTTTGCACACATGGGTCTCATTTTGCACATTACCTCAGTCTCCTAGTCTGTGGCTTTCCAGAAGCTGACTGACAGCTCCAAAAGCGTGCTCTCAGCTGTCAGATAAATTGCTGATTATTTGAGTCCTTCTTCCAAGGCTTTGAACATCCCGGTTAACTCGCAGGGAAGAAAAAACAGACTACCCAAAAAGAAACAGATCCAGGATGTTACTATAAGGCTGAATTTTGCTTTGTGCCGCAGAAATTGCCCTGATCAGAGGAGGGATGTGTCTGAAGGAAGTACTGAAAGCTCTGCTTTTTGACTACAGATACACTGAGCAATGGAGATGAGGATCCTTTGGCTCTCTGGCAGTTAGACCAGCAATTGTTTCAAGAGTAGGAGCTGGCAACGTGTAAATCATTGGCACCCACGAGTGAAGTTAATTCTTGCTTTTGTCCTGCTCTATTTCCCCATATTGTACAGTCGTAGAAAACAACACCTAAATTATCTGCATACACACAGAGAGGCAGCCTCATCCAATTTTAAGACTTGTTTTAAGTGGGTTTGCCTTAAACCAAACAAAAGAAGTTCAGAATCACCGACAGCTTCCAGGCACTGTTTCCTCTTCTATTGGGACCCTAGAGCTTCCACCACGGCTTATCAGACGTGCAAACAATAACAGGGTAATTCTTGAAGTCCAGTCATTTATTTAGGCTAGGAGAAAACCAGTTTAAAAAAAAATGTAATAGATTTTTCATTTTGCAAAAGATTGAGTTACACCATCTCTAAGGCTTGTTTGAAACTTATCTGAATCTTCAGGGACAAATTTAGAGCTGATTAAAATCTCCTTTGCTTTGAACCAGGTTACGCTAGGGATGCACTTGTAGCTTTCAAGGTGGCTGAAAATGTTTGAAAATAAAAACCTTTCCTGCTTCTGTTTGATATGAAAGATTATTATAGCCAGAAATCCAACTGAAATATTGAGGACTAAGGGAAAGCAATATGGAGTGAATACCTAGAAAGCCTGCTTTCACTGCTGTATTTCATCTCACCTATCTCAGGCTTCAGTCCAACACAGTAATTAAGTATGCGCTTAGGTTTTGGAAAGTGGGAAATTCTATAAATATTAAACATCTACCAGCCTGCTTATACCAAAGCATACGCCTAAACCATTTTTTAGACTGGGCTCCCAAAAAAAAATTAATGACTATTTATTACTGGATTTATTTGGGACTGAACTTATTCCATATGTTTTTTGACTGTTGTCAGTTCTCATTTCATGGGCTGGGCATTGTAGCAGCTCCCATCCCCCTTGTCCATGGATCCTGTGTGCTACAGTGACGGCTCTCCCAGGAAAGAACCACCACCTTGTCCTTAGCAAGGTTCATCTTACATGTCTGGAAAGTGCTTAAAATTGTTTATGAACAAAAACAAGTCACGAGGTGGGGTCTGTCAGGGATCAGAGAGCAGCCAAAATCTTTAGTCCTCTATTTTTGGATGTTTTCTCGAAAAAGTTTTTTAAATCCTTAGTGAAGAAGTTGCTCCATGAACCCAGCATGTACTAATTAGGTGAAAAACTTCTTTGCAAAGGCTACTTTGTAATTACAGGATTTGAGCTGTGGCATTAAAAATTTCAGATATAGTTTTTGAAAGAAGCTGATTATTATATTTAGAGCAAAGTTACCCCCACTTTTGCTGTCTCCCAGGATAGACATGAAAACACCTTTGAACATTGTTTTTTTCCCATAAGTATGGTTTCTTTCCCGGGTGTAAGTATGTTTAAATGAATGTAATTACATCTTGCATTCAACAAGCCAAATATTTGATTTCATATTAATATGTTTTCTCTCCAGCTAGTGGTAAATGTGGCTTCATGCACCAGATGCAGAACATTTTTAAGAGCTGGGCAAAAACAATATATATTTATATGTTTATGTATATGTGTGTGCATGTATATACATCTATAAATGTAAACGCTTACCACGGAAGAGGGAAAAAAGCTCCTAAATATGGAGCACTTTCCTCCTCTCTTCCCAAAATAATTCAATTTTTGCCGAGTAGGATACAAAACCATGAACGTTTCTGATCCGTATGGCATTGTAGAAAAGGAAATAACAGGCACTGATGCTGCTGGAAGAGGTTTGCCCACTCTGCTGGTGCCTGGTTACACACGTTGTGTTCTACAGCCAGAAAGGGCTTGGTTTTGACCCACAAACTGGAGACACAGCTCAACAACCAGCAAACTAGTTGACAAAGAAATTTTGAGAGATACTGTTGAGTGCAGCCGTGTCTGGAGGAGTCAGGCGTGACGGTAAGACTGCAGCAAAGAAAAAGCATCCGAGGAGGCAAACTTCTTGCTGGCCTTGCCTAAGTATGAAGGGACCAGGCAGAAGGTGGGCTGAGAAGACCTCCTCTTGTGACTGAGTGTTGATGAGAGGCAATGGAAAATTATGCCAAAATATTTAATTGACAAGCTTCATGCTTTAACTCTGGGCTTGGCACTTTAAGAAAGCTACATGGCATTAATTTTCCAGTCTTCTCTAGAGGTTTTATTAATGTTGTCATCTAAAACGTTGCGTCGACAAATTATCTAATTTAAAGAAAAACCCACATAAAGAAATACATATCAGTGACTTAATGTAAACCACTATTTTTACTGTACCTGGTATCGGATGAGCATGCTTATAAGGGATTATTATTTCAGATAAGCACACAGAGCAGGACGTGAATGCATGTCTACTCCCTGGTTAAGAGGCTCAGGAATGACCTCACCAGCTTTATAGACTCAGTAAAAGTTAAAAAAACAAAAAAAAAATTATCTCTGGAGGACGCTTCTACTAATTTGATTTTTTAACACTTTTACCACCAGCAACCTATGATTATTAACATCAGCACAGGTAATCGAAAAGCTTAAATCCTCTCATTTAAGCACCGTCATGACTTCCAGAGTGATGGGTATGTTAACACTTCTTCAGAGTCGCAGTCCATCATGTGAAATTCAAGTCAGGGATTGCCTTCCACAGTACAGACCTTTCCCGAATGGAACAAGACATAACCTATGGAAAATTACCAGCAAGTGAAAGAGGGAAGTGTCCATAATCATGTTTTGGAATCTAGATTTTAGAATAGCATTAAGCGGGGATATCTCTGGATTCACACACTGCTACCTTCAAGCCACATCAGTAGATTCTTTTTCCAAAACTAATACACCGCATTTTTCAATTAAATTGTATGGGTTTTTTTCTTTCCATTTTCACAGTTCATGATTCAATAGCAGCTTTAGTAATGAACAGATAATTAAATTTTCACTTTTCGGCCTTGATGCTTTGTTTATTTAACAAGCCTGATTAGGAAATAAGTAGCCCACAACTTGGTGTCACTCCAGCTATTTCCAGCATCTCATCATGTTTATTGTAACAACCCACATCCAACCCACCAGGACTAGCAGGGAGACTCCAGAGAAATACCATCCTTCCATTCAGTAGCTCCAATCAAAGAAAATGTTGGTTTGTTTGAATTATGGAAGGGGAAGCAGAGAAAAATAAACTGCAAACCAAAGTATGTTCCTACTTATAGTACTTTCCCCTGGATTAAGCAAGAGATCCAGTGCAACTTTAAATCAAAAAGGATGAAGACAGAAAAGCTTACTCGCTCAGACTTTGGGAACCAGAATCCCATCATCACAACCAACACCAGGCCCTTCTTGATCTAAGCAGGGGAAGGAAAACTGGTGCTGAAAGTGTAAAACAACAAAAAGAGTTCCCTCAGGGTAGAAATCACACCTACCAGCCCATGTTCAGATAACTTGGGTTTTTTTCCCCTGTTCCTTTTCCATTACCACATCTGTCTCGAACCAGGAGGAAAATTGCAGATGCCATGAAACTCTTATCCTCCTTATGACAGCAAAATTTGACAAATAGAAGCAAATTCTTTTCTCAGATATTGAGAAAATAAAATCTTCACCAAAGCCAACATTAACACCACAGGTTTTGGGGATGTTGATGAGGTCTATCTGTTTGCTCTAAGGTTATCTGCTTTCAGAGAAGCTGTTTCTGGAGATCCTCCTGGGTTCAGCACAGCCTGAATGCTGTTTATCTTTCCATGTGACATGATTCCCCAGACAAGTGACAGAGGAAATAGCACTTTCACCTTCAGCCCTCCACAGGAGGTCCCAGTTCTGCCCAAAGGTCTTTTGATGGTATTCTACCTTTATATCGATGCAAATGCATTTCTAGCTTCTACTCACATCCACAAAAATATTTGAGATTCACTTATTGCTCCATTCAGCATCATTTGCAGTTCACAGAAGTGAGCTGGGGTACGTTTCTGCACCTTCCCTTGCTCCTTCCAACCTACAGACAATGTCTCACTGTCTTCTCTGTATAGCCTGGATTCAAAGATCGCTGGGGGAAAAAAAAAAACAACAACCAACCAATGATCTTTGCACTGATTCCCATTATTAGAGTATCACATCAGTGTTCAGCCTGAGGAGCACCGAGCTGTGTAAATACTTTTTTGGGCTTCGGTGGGAGAAAATAGTAGGGTTCACTAAATTGTTGCAATGGACGAGGGTTGTAATTATTAAACCAAAATATGTAACTCAGCTCGCTTAAGTACATAGTCTCATGCCCAAAGTCAGCGGTATTTTTTCTATATGTGTCTTTATCCCGTTACAGACCGTAACGAGAATGTAAAGGATGATAGCAGAAAGTGTATTGAAGAAGAAATCCCAGTGTGCCAGTATATGTTGCATAGTGAGGGTATGAAAGGATGCAAAATCTAGTTCCTTAAGCAAAATGACATGAAATGAACGGCAGGCCACTTTCTGCAGAGAGATATATTTGGCTGCGGGCTGCTCCAGCCGGAGCTGTGAATGCAGGCAGTCAAGAAAAGTGGGCAACTCCAGGAAAATTCAAGGAGTATAGGGAAAAGGCTGAGCCCTGGAGAGGAGCCAAATAAATCTTGTTGAGGAAAAATAAATATCTCTGCTGGATGTCATTCAGAGATACTGTTATTAAGCTGGTATTTCCCAGTGAAGCTTGTAATCACAACTGAAGCCTGCTGCAGCAGCAGTGACTGCTCGCAGCTATAGAAAACTGAATCTGAGGTCAAGAACAAAAAAAAGGTACCTAAGAAAATACTCCAAATTTCGCTAAAAACAAGAAAGCACCATCCACATGACTTGTTAAGCTGCTTCAGCCTCAAAACTTGTCCAATTACTAGTGCAGTGTAGCAATTCTATTATTTCTTTCATCCTGACCCAGGACATTTGCAGGATGCCCACAGCTCTCAACCTGCAGCAGCAGCACCAGCGCTGCGACACGGGACCTTCTGTTCGGACAAGTCAACAGTAGTTGGGTCATCTACATTTTTCGCCTCCCACCCATGAAATCCCAGTGGGCTCAGTGATACACAATTGTTCTTCTCCCAGGATTTAACTCCTCTTGGTGGTGCCCAGCCCAGTTGCACACACAGAAACCACCTCCGAGGCGCAGATAATGACTGGGAAACTTTCCCCATCTGCTTGTGCTGGTTTTACATTCTTCCCGTGGCATCTGTCCCTGATCGCTGCCAGACAGTAAACAGAGCCGTCAGCTGCCCTGGTACCACTTCTCCCATGTTCAAGGGGCTGAAGGAACATGGGTCACTGCCGAAAGCCGGGCACCTCACCGGAGCAGGAATCATCACAGGCAAGAAAATGGTCAACAAAGAGCATTGAAATACAGCTGAAACTGGCTGATCACATCGACTGATTATTGAATTTTACACCACTGAGCACCTGAACTGGCCTGGAAACAAACCTAGGAACTGTGGCTTTTCTGCTGACTTTTTCATCTATCCAAACAAAAATTTCTTTTCTTTTTTTTTTTTCTTTTTTTTTTCATTTTTAGAAGTTAGCAGGATAAAATATCAGACTGTGCAGAATGACTGGCTGCTATATTTAACTCAGACAAACACATAACAAATCATTATTCTGTAGAAAGAAGGCACACCTCATAGGCTATATTTTTTTTTCTTGAGACCTGGACGTAAGACCACAACCCTCTAAATAATCCTCCAGAAATAAACCAATGAAATGTTCACTCTGACAACAGACACAGTATTATACCTGCAGCTGGTAAATGTTTCCACAGTTCAACCACCTTTCCTTTTC
>NW_010143793.1:0-29604 GCF_000699245.1 Pterocles gutturalis | reverse complement strand
CAGCTAGGATTTTAATTACTTTTCTGCAATAACGTAGAACAGAGAGTAGCTTTTTTTTGTTTTGTTTTGTTTTTTTTTTTAATGCTACTGATATATTCTACTTTTCTTCTTTTTCTTGAAGGGGAGAACAGAGGACAGTTTACAGCAAAGGTCGATGGAGAACCATCCCTTCTGCCTCTGGTATCTCCCAACCCTTCGGTATTTGCTGTTCCCCTGCAGTTTGAAGCCACAGTATCTTGCGAATTCCATGAAGATTCAGAGAATGTTGTCTCTGCAGCACTGCTGGCTCAGTCTTTCAAACCAGACCCTGAGCAAAGCATACTGATTGCAGCACCTTGCTCACCTAAAACTGAAACTTAAGGGGCCATGCAACCGGGAGCTACCATAAGTTTCAAATTTAAACCCAGTATTTGACTATGAAAATGTTCCGAAGTCAGCAGGATGAATCCCCTCACGTTTGAGATTGCCTTCAGTTGTTCTTTGGCAGCCTGTTTGATTTAAATTGAAACAAACAAACAAAGAAACAAACAAGCAAAAAACAAACAAAAACCAACCAACCAAAAAAAAAAAAAAACCAAACCCCAAAACAAAAAAAAACCACCCCACAGGACAGTTCTGATTAACCTTCTAGGTTTGAATTTTCATACATTTCTATCACGCTTTCAAATTTTGACATTTCTTTTTCTGCCATGAGAACTAGAACTTTTTTTTCAGATAAAAGATAATACTGGTGTTATTTTTTCTGGTTTCAGCAGAGAGTAAGGGAAACATGCTCATATACATAGCCATTGATATAAACACTTATAAGCATGATGTGCATATATGTCTGTTCGCAATCACAGACATAATCTGCCAACTCCAGATACACAATATTGCAAGTGGGGAAGTATTGAAGTCCAGTTCTGTTTTTTCCGATGTATTCCCCCAAAAGCGTGCTGAATCCCATCTTCCTTCCTCCAGCACAACACGCTTGTGCCAGAAGGTACATTAGAGAGCCTTCCCGAGGGAAGCGGTGGGAAAAGAGAGAACAGGATCTGCCCAGTAACGACACCGGGAGTGGGAACGGAGCAGAGGAGAGCTGGGAGCTTCAGAGTGGCGGGTGAATAGGCTTTGGAGTGCGTGAGCCGTGGACAAGAAGAGCAGCTGCAGAAGTGGAAAATGAATATTTCCTGTTTGGATAAATTCTTTCTACTTATCCCATTATTTTAAGAAGTTTGTCTGGTCAATCTTCATCTCGTTTTGCCAGCAGACCATATGCAGAGCGCTGAGATTTCCACTGCAGGAGTCCCTGGCAAGGGCAAAGCGCCATAAACACGATTGTGCTCCAGCATCTTGGTGTTTGATTTCTTAGTGGATTATCCAGGAAGAGAAGTGGGGAACGACCAGGGAAATGAAGTAGCATGAGAACCCCAGTCTCCTTTCGAATGGCTTTGCCACACAAATTTCATTTTGCAGTATACCAATGTGTATCCAGCATCCTTCCTGGACACTTCAGTGGACATTGTATTTTTCTTCTGGGATGTCTGTGTATATATAGATGTCATTTCCTATTTCTCTAAAGCTAGAGGCTTAGAAATCCCTTAAACATAACCTGCTTTCGATTTCTGCAATAACTATGATTTATATTAATGCTGTTTTATAACTGGCTACCTTCTGCTCTGTACTCATAAACTAGAACTGTGTTCTGAAATTTTGAAATGAGACTTCAGGATAATAAAGCTTGCAATATTGCAGCCTTTCCCTGTCAATATATTACCCCTCATCCAACCCACAAACTACCACTTAAAGCCTTTGCTTCTAAAACTTGAAAATATCTTTTTTTAATGTTCTTATTGGGATGTGGTTTGTTATATCGACAGTCAGGAGACACAAGCCTGATGATGACTAATAGCCATATCTAATATTAAAAATTTAGATATTACTATGAAAAAGGGAGCTTTCTAATTTATTTAAATTCATTACTGTGATGTACACAATTTTAGGCCCAAAACTTAGACTTAATAACCACACTAACAAGTTTCAAGGGACCAAATATTTTGTGTTAAAATACAGCAAATGCTCGCTTCAAGTTTCTTTGAAAGGTATTTCACTCATTTCATTTTAAAATGCAATTCTTATGTTGCAGCATCGCAAATAACTCACAGCCTCATAGTCAGTGAGATCTCTGCGCATGGCTTAGTTTGGGTTGGATAGCGTTTGTCAGTCAAATAAATTCCTAAGATGATGTGTGCGTCAAACCCACAAAGAGAAATGAACGCTGACAACTTCAAAATTGGAAAATATTCTTCCATAATAATAAAACGCTAACTGCAGGGTCTAACTTCGAGTCCTCAGGGTTTCGTCACTCCCTAAAGTATCTAACATTCAACAAGATATTTCAAAATAGCAATATTTCACTCGAATGGTAGCCGGCTCCACGGTCCCGCGTGAGGAGCATCCCAGCCCTGCCGGCGGCAGGACAATGTGCTCATTGTTGCTCGGTGGCTGCTCTCGGTGCTCCCGGGGCTGTGTGCCAGCCCCCATCCTGGCACTGCCTCCCACCCCGTACCTCGCTGCTGAGTGCATTTCATCAACATTTTAAAATTTATTTACAGATGAATTTTTTTTAAATTCTGGTTTTTTTCCTCATTTTGCTATGAATAAGATGGGATCTTTAAGAAATACTATTCCTGGGGCACATGGATGGGAGTCACTGGGTTTCCCAGCCTGGGTCAGGTTCCTGCTATCATCGCTGCTGGTCACCAGGTTGGCTGCCCTGTGCTTTGTGGAATCTCATCGTCAAACATGTTTTTTTGAGGTTTTTTGCCATTTCCTTTTTTTTCTTGTGATGGAGAAACAAATAGTTCTAATTTGCTAAGATCCCAATGAGAGTTTTCCTTTTACCCCAGAGCGCCCCTGATTTTAAAGACCAACTCTGGGAACAACCTCTCGTGCTGAATGGTGTCGATAACCCAGAGTTTGCAATCAGAGAAGTATAAAAGCTTTGGCTGAAGATGTGCTGTGCAATGTTCACACACGTTCAACTGTAGCTAATTATCCGTTAAAGCTGCCACTGCTGCTTTGTTATATGTCTTTCCATCTCCCTACTCATTGTTCTCCATTCCAGGAGGAAAAAGAGATCCAGCTACAAGCCCAGTGGAAATGAGCATGGCTTAATTCCCTGCTCGCGTGTCCTCTCTAGCCAACAAACTTTTTCATTTGTAATACTTATGACCCTTGAGTTACCAGCTCCTTCATTACTTGCAGCTTGTTATCATGAAAATATAATTCAAGCACAAACAATAAAACAGCAGGAAAAGCTGCAGCCCTTGAAGAGACAAAGAGGCTCAGCACGGAGCAGCTCCACACAATCCTTGTGCACTTTTCCCATCCTGCTGTGGGATGCTAGCACATCCCCAGGGGAGGAGGATGCTTCTCCTGTAGTGCTGCAGGTAATTTTCTTTTGCTACCCCTGACATCATAGGCATCTTTAACAAAACATTAACGGTCTTGCTTTTAATAGGAGTTTTAGCACAACCCAAATTAAGTCATTGGAAGAGAGATATTGTCCCATTAAGAACAGTAAAACTTTAAGCTCCCTTCCTGAAGAGTACCTGTGGGCAGTTAAAGTGACAATCAATTTAAAGAGGCGATATTGCTTTATAAGTCTCTGAAGTGTGAAGTCCCAGCATGCCTGATGTATTTCATTTTAATTTCCTTTTGGAAAACAGAGCTGTGGTTAGTGGGGAGCCTCACGCACACACACACATACATGCAAGAAAAGCCTTAGGAGTGCAGGAAAGGAGGAAATTATTTAACCCTTTCAAAAAGCTATACAATTTCTTTAGCTAAGTAAAGAAAAACAAGCAGAGATACTTTCTCCTTTAGTTCCTGTGTAAAAATAAACAATAATCTTGCATAACTAATAACGCTGCTAGGGCCCCTTGCTAATTTCTGCTACAAGTCCTGAAAACGTAGTGAAAAATATTTTTTCCAGTTTCCCTTCACTTCAAGCAACTTCTAAAGCAGCAGCTCATGCCCTCTATAGGGGAAAAAGATAAGGATCAGGTAATTTCATCTGATTTCCCATTTCCAAGCTATTTCTCTGACACCAGACCACACAGGTACATGGAGACTCGTTATCAGATGTAGTTACTGATGGTTTCAGGTCAAACCTGATGTTTTCGAGATGGTAGTGATCCTAAAATCGAGTGACAAACAGTCAAGATGTCACAACAAAAGACGTAGTGATGACAGTATCTACCTAAACTGTGCTCAAAAGAGAAAAACTATACCCTGCTTCAGCCCTATACTGAGATTATTTCAGAGATTGAGAAACCATAAAAGGAATGAAAACCTTTTCAGGATCTTCCATCATTTTATTGGAAACCAATAGTTTATGGAATTAATGAATATCATCATCAGGAGCACCTTTCTATGGGTACTTGCCAAAAACCAAGCAAAGACAATTGACTTATGACCCTATAACAGAGGGACCTGCAAAAAAATAAAGAACCAGCATTTCTGGTTGGAAGTTGATTGGATGCATTCATCTTTGCTTGTAATGCTCTGAATTATTATTTTTAAAAGGAGGACTGAAAGCTGGCGTCTTATAAGGTGACATAAAAGTCATGCACACGAATCTCAGGATATTTTTTTTTTAAATGGAAACAGACACAGAAATAAAAAATACTGACACTTATTATCATATCAGTAGGATCATGGTTCAGTTACAGGCATGCATTAAGCCAGTAATTACTTCAATTTCATGGGAAAACAGATAGAGATGTGCTGACGGCATAACCAAGGACTGTAACAACTGTCCCACAGTTCTGGAAGTCGTGCTACATTTGGAGGAATCCTGCTGGTGTGTCCATGAAGGACAGGTCTGTTTATTTGCAGTATAGTGCAGTGTAGAAAGAAACTAAACTTGTATTTATTTTGCATATGTATATTGCATTTGCTAGCATGAAAGGAAGGCTCTCTATTTTTCCAGACCAATCAAGGAGAAAATTTTAATGGTCTAAACATCTACCCCTTCCTGGCTGACAGCAGCTTTTGAAGCCCAGACCCAAAGTCGGCGAAGTTAGACAAGGTTCCTTCTTGTCTCATCATTTCATCCAGCTGTAGGAACAACATGGCTCGTCTATGCCCCAAGGAAATTCAAAGCAAGGGGCTCCCACATGCTACATCTAGTGCTGGTGCCTATCACCAGGAGAACTGTGAAAGGCTTCTTTAGATTTAGCAAGCTAAATGGGGTATATCAAGTTGAAGTGGTTTAGAAATGTTGCATTCAGGTTTTGAGTAGGTGGTGGAAAGGGAGGAACTTAAAGATTAAGGCTTGAAAGGCAAAACTTATGAAGTCTTGCTTTTCAGGTATAAAAAACAAACAAAACTTGCACACGCAGAGGGCTCGGACCTGCCTGCAGAAGCGAGCCATACGGTGATCCAAGAGCTGATCCTCTGAGGATGTCTCTATGTACCATCCCCAGGCAAAACCCGTATCTGCATCCGAATGGAGGAGCTACAGAAACCACCGCTGGTCCAGCCGCGCACTGGGGACACAAAATTTGCCTTCACAAAACTCAGAAAGAAGGATAATGGCTGAAAATGCCAAGAACAGAAAACCCAGTTTGTTAATTCTTCAGCTGCAGAGGAACAAACCAAAGTACCAGATAAAATCCAATTCTCCTTTAACGCTTGGCTTGTTCGCTGTCAGCCACGCAGTCGCTCTCCGAAATTCCACCTGCAACAACCAGTACAGAAAATATCCTGACTTTGTAGGTGTGCATGAGAATCAGGGACGAGGCTTTACTGAGAGTTTCTATGTTGGGCAGAAATGGATGTGTTCTCTCTTCTCTAAACTGAGGTTATCTTGAACCTAGTGGTTCAGCTCTTCTTTTTTTTATAATTCTCTAGCAAGGCCACAGGTCTGAACCCTCTTGATGGGAGAAGGAAAACACTCAGAATACAAAAAGATACTGAGTTTAGGGATGAAGTCCAAAACTCCTGGACTACTATACAAGATTTGCAGTTCAAGCTTCGTAGCTCTCAAGTTTAAATACTAGAACTAAATATTTCAGATTTTGTGATAGGGATTAAGATTTGGGAGCTCAGTTTAATAGACCTTTTCCTGCATCTCTAGTCATTATGAGGGTATTAACTACTTTAGAACAGCATTAATGGTGCATTTGAGGTACCAGTGTGTGTGCCATCACTAGTCTAATTCTATAGGAGATCCAAAGGAAGAGTCCCCTTGTTGGAAGGCTGCTTTTCCTGTGTTTATTATAGAATATCATATCTGGCAAAACTAGTGGAATTAAAGCAAGAAAACTAAGGAGAATATCAAACAATGCTACAAGCAAGGCTCAGAGTATTTAGCCACGGGCAAAAACAGCAAGTGACAAGACTGGTCACAGCTGGAGCGGGTTCAGGGCCAGCTGAGCTCCGGGCCTGAGCACCCAGCTGTGAGCAATTGTGCTACGAAGCAAACCCCAATATAACCTTCCTCCAGGGCTCTGCCTGGCTTTGCCTCCCTGGAGAGTTGCTTGCAGTGAAGTGCCTGCTCTGCATGATGGGCAAGTTAAATAATCAGCCCAGGAAAGCTTGGAGGGAGTTTGTCCCTGGAAACTGTTGGTACTCAGATGCAAAGGTGCTCAGGTAAGTGCTGCACTAGATTCACTCTGAGATATTGAAATATTGATGTTTTCAGTGGCCTTGGTGGTGTTAAGGATGTTTCATACTGAAGTGCCTGAAGCCATGAGTGTAGTTTGAATGTCTAAACCTTAGAAAGCTTCTTAATCAAGAGGGAGGTGAAGAAGCAGTAAGGGAAGGAATGAAAAACAAGGAGGTAACAAGTTAACCTCTCATGGCACTATATGCAGAGTTTTATATTCCTGGACAATTTGATGGTATGATTTATTTATTAAATAATTTTTCTAGAAAATAAACCCTAAATCTAGCTGGAAACACCTGTTCCTGCTGTTCTTCTGCAGTTCTGCTCTTGAAATTGCTTGGAAATGGTCTTTTAGTGAAATAGTTTTGGTCTATGTGTATTAATTGATGCTGTAGTAATGCAGTGGAAACATCTCCTTCTCCTGTGCTTTGTCACTTGTGGGTCTGTTTGTGAGACTAAAGAACAGCATGGCTATAGGAAAGTGGAAAATGATAAGAATTTTAGAACTTTGTTGGAAAGTTTGGCTCAGCTGCTTCTTATTCTGTTCAAGCAATCTGTCTCTAATGCATGAGGAGGTGTGTCCCAGCAGGGCTCCAATAACCCTGTTCTGGTCAGCAGTGAAATTCTGCATCACGACAGCAAAGTCTGGGGGAGCATCCTGTCCCTCAGCATCTGGGAAAAAAAACCAACCTCAAAACCAAAATGTGTTAAAGCTTCCTAAATCTCGATGGAGTGGGGACTAGAGTGGTGGGCAGGAAGTCAGGAGTCGGAGCCTCGTGAAGCCTATTAAGATGGAAAAAATGAAGTAATGCAGTACAGTAGGCTATTCAGGTCTGAAAACAGTGAAGTGGGGAAGGCAAAAAGGACAGGGAGATTGAAATTCAGATGAAATTCAAGGGTCTCTGTGCAGCAGCTGTAGATCATGTCTGGCAAAGTAAGTGTTTATTTGGACAATAATAGCCTTGAAGCCTCCTGATAAAACCATCTCCTTGCACTTCAATCCATAATGCTGCCAAAGGTTTCCTTAAGTATTCCCTTCTACTGGGATGTAAACCAATCTCTGCCCCAGCATCGGGGCTGTCATTGTGTACGGGGAGCGGAAGGGGGTATGAAAATTATTTCCCTTAAAGCAGGCAGGCAGAAGAAAGAAGTGGAGGGGAAATAAAAGGAAGGGTCAGTCTTTTGTTAAATTTTTTTTATCCACATCTTTAATTATTTCCTTGGAAAAACAAACTAAGCTATGGATCCTGGGCTTCTGAGGAAACAACAGAGGAAGCAGCGTGTTTTCTGAAGCCCCCTTGCCATGTGGCTGCTGCTGTGTGCCTTTTGTCTCCCCGGTTTCCTGAACATGGATGGAAAGCGTGTCCCTTTCATAATCCAGCTTCACTTCTCTGCTGCCCTCCCTCGCCTGCCTTTGTACAGTTGATAGGAGAAAGGAACCAGCTGCAAAAAAGCCTTTTCATGTCTATCGTGCTCCTTGACCCCCCTTCAACACCTTCTTACACCCATTGGGATTTTCCTGATTTCTAATGTTACGTTATGGCAAGTTCCTTCTGCTGCTGAACTTGATGGGAGTTTGGTCTCAGTAACAGCTGGCTGCACAACTTTAATGCGGTTTTTAGGGAGAAAAAAAAAAGAATCTTGATCCATTTTTCTCTTCTGCTGAGCAATTCCACTCAACGTTCCCAAAAGAGAAGAACGTAGAGACTGGTATTGAGTTTAAGACACAAATGAATTAAAACAAGTCTGGCTTTAAAATCCAGGCTTAAACTCAAATATGGAAATTCATAAAACATGTAAAACATGTGGATGAATACTAAGAGCAAATTCCACACTGTACTTAACTGCCTTGTAAAGCACTAGGTGCCTTCAGTTCCTTGAGGCAGTTGTAAAAAACCAACATAATCACAATTACAGAATCCTCATCTCACAGTGTAGGGGGAGAAAGATGAAAGAAATCAAGGTAGTGGATGCCAGAGAAGCGGTTCTGTTCTCTGATTTATGTTATAATGCTACTAGAAAGGACCTGATAATGCTGTTTTCTGGAGGAACTGGAAAAAAAAAATAATTCATTAGAGTAATGTTAAAGATTTTCCTATGATTGCCAACTCTCCTACAGGCTCTTTTTTTTTTTTTTAACCCACAACAGGAATGTTTGTGAAAAAATAAATTCTTCCTCTCAATGCATTTATACAGAAAGCAAGCTAGCTTTTAATTAACCCTCCAGTCTCAGTGATGCTTTATTGATAAATGAATATAATTCAAATCTAGAAGGCAATACCTGGCTGTGTAGTTTGATATCAAGAAGATGAAATTTCACTCTCTTGCTTCCTATAAAGACCAATAATCTCTATCTAGAACATCACTACCAGAAAGGTGTCTGCTCTCGACCTGAAGACAACAAGACCTTGAGAACTTACTGCTTCCTTAGTAGTTCCCTTTGATAATCACGCTAATCTTCCCCTACCAGGTTTAGGCTCATTTAGCAACTGGTGCTTTCCTGTTCTGAAGGTATTTTTACAGAGTTATGATGCTACTTCAGTCCTCTTTGACAAATCCAAACAGGTCTCCCTGAAAGGCTTTTTCTCAGGCTCTCTGGATTTTTTTTGTACCTCTTTCCTGCACCCTCTGCAGCCTTTTTTCCCACACATCTGTTTTACAATCTGGATACCAGAATGGGATCAATCTCCCCAACACTCACCAAGAATGTACATAATAAAAAAGACACAGGCCACATTGCAGGAAAGCCGTCAGCACACTGCAGTGACCAATATATAATATATCAGCCTGAGCTGCAAAGATCTAGGCTTTATGTAGTATCCTTTATGAGCTGTTGCTAAGGAAATGGACCTCCCGAAATAAAAGCTGTGGTCATTGATGGTCTAGATTCAGAAAATATTGATGGAGCTGTTACGAATATTCACTTAAATACAAAAGCTAAGGAAAAGAATGGCAAAAAACAGAAAGCCTTGGGGGAGGATATCACTAAATATTGCTGCTTGGCATCTATAAGCTGCTGCTTTATCTTTTTTTCTGAATAGGGAACTCAAAAAGTTATCAAAGGTCTTTTGTGATAGCTAGTTTTGTGCAGGTTTGGCTTGTGCTAACATTTTGCATTTTGGTTTTGGCTCCTCTGATGGGTGGGAAGTCTGCTAGCATTTTTCGTGTGTCTATTATTCATGAGATCTGCCAATGCTTTGGCCAACCTAACGGTGGGCACTGCTGTGGGGTTACTGTTTAGTCTATTGAGGTGGAGCTCGGATCCGTCTTTCCCTTCCTTTCCACTGAAGCTGCCCATCGTGGCCGGCTAAGCTGGCGGAACGGTAAACGACAACCATTACAAATGATCGCTGGTGGTTCCTCGGACACCCAGCGAGTTGAGTATATTGAATAGGGCAGGATGTTTCTGGCTTCTCGAAAATATTTCCATCACATGTCTTTGTAGGTAACAGACAAATATACTTAAAGAACCACTGCCCCATCCAACTAAGCTGAGCAAAGACTGTTAGAATTTACGGCATATTTCTCCCACCGCAGTATTTCCCTTTTCCATTTTTGTTACTGACAAAAATACTTTCATCTAAAAGTAGGAGAATATCCTTCCCTTTTCTAATCATATGCTGCTTTATATCAAATTAGATACTACATCTAAAACAAGTGAGGGGAATTATCATCCTTTTTTTATGATACTGGTTGCATTGAGAGGTTATCATATCCCTCCTGCAAACCTGGGGCTTCTGACTCTGAATGGCATATTTGGGTTACTCACACATCCATCTGTACAACACTTCTAAAACCCATTTTGTTACCAGTCTCATGGAAATAAAAGATCACATCAACTACTGCAAACAATCAACACAAGAACTCACAAATTAAATGAAGGGATTCATCTCAACTTGGCCTGGAATTACCCCTTCAGTGTTAAAGCAGACACAGAAAATCGATGTTACTCCTCTCCAGGAGCTGGCCCAAAACAGGAGGAAACAAAATAAAGTCCAGTACTTTTCTTAGCAATCCAAAATACACTAGAGACAAATAATCTGCAATTTTCACCCTCGCATTGTTTGTGAATGGTGGATTTGGCCTTTGCAAATGTTAGCAAAACTTCTAGTATGCACATGGAATAATTCAGCCAAGAAATTGGTCCCAACTATCATCAGAGCAGTGAGAAAACAAACACAAGTGGATTAACATAATTGCTTAATCAACAGCATTCAATGAAGGGCCTGCAAGTGTGTTGAATTAATCATCTCATTGTGAGGTGTATTATATGTAATGAACATAATGAGAACTTTGCACAGCTGGGAACAATTTTAATCCATTAACAAGCAAAATAAATAGGTCTGGAAAAACATCATTTCAGATTTTTTTTTACACTATAACTAGCCTTGATATTGAATTTTGGGGTTGATTTAGAGAAATTAAAGGGGGAATCTGGAATATTGTGTCCAGTTCTGGGCCCCTCAGTTCAAGAGGGACAGGGAACTGCTGGAGAGAGTCCAGCGCAGAGCCACAAAGATGATGAAGGGAATGGAGCATCTCCCTTATGAGGAAAGGCTGAGGGAGCTGGGTCTCTTTAGCCTGGAAAAGAGGAGACTGAGGGGTGACCTAATTAATGTTTATAAATACGTGAAGGTTTTGAATCATCTTCCAAACCTCCCCAGCTATGAATGACAACTCCCTTCATTGGAATATATTCCCTCAGCCAACAATAATGGATTCTGCATGTCACTGGCCATTGTAATATTTTTAGTGAAATCTGGGAATGCTTGACAAAATATTCTACGTGTTGAGTTGACAGGATAGAGCCAAATCCTTTCATTAGGCATCATGATGTTGCCAAAGATCTGTGGGGGGGGGGGTTGGATACCATCTCTTCTTCCCTCTATACTTGTTCTAGTCCAGGTAGAAGGTTGGTGGCCTCCACCTTGACCCTCCTGATCAACAGATGAAGCTGAATTTTGAGCATTTCAACCACTGAGGTTCTGTTTGCATGGACTGACTTCTTGGGAAGGGACAGATGGGGACAGGGAAAGCTCAGGAGAGAAAAAAAAAAAAACCACAAAAAACCCCCACAAAAGTATTTCATATGCCTCAGGAGAAGAGCAACATTTGAAAACAACACAAGTCTGCACTTTGCCTACATCTCCAAGTGGTGGTGTCAGTCCAGGTCCCACAATACTCCTTTCACACCAGCTGTGGCTGCTGAAGCCCTGCTAATTTGACTCAGCTCAATGTGCGGGAATTTATTGTACTGTTTTGTAAAGTCTGACGTCTTCAAAGGAAATATTTATCCACAGTCATCACTGACCTGTGATGACTCAATCGATTGCAGACTGGCAAGAAAAACCAATGTACTCCAAGGGATTTGGGAGACAAAGTGCTCCCTTCTGGCTATAGCTAATGCGTCTCTGTTCCAGTCCTCAAGGGTCCCTGTTGGAGAACATCAACTCCCCTATTCCAGCTGGCCAATATTTCACTCGATTACTTAGGTAATAGCAAATATGTGGACATATAAAGCACATATAATATTATCTCAATTTTTGAAAGCATGATTTTCTCCTTTAAGAGCCTGAAAATGAAGACAAAACATATTGAAACAGGATAAAGCAAACAGTCACCAGCATGTTACGTGGTTTGGCAAACACAGCCAAGGGAAATGTCTTATCTGTAGACATCCTCCTCCAAATCCATGCTGTCTCCTCCATGTGGTGTGTTAAATACTGCAAAAATCCTAAGCTGATCCTCACACAACTGATAAGGAAAATGTCAGTGGTTTTTTCCTCTTCCTGAAGCGGGATGTTCCGAAAGGGATGCTATCCAGTTTGGAAATGCTTGAGGAAAGTACTTAATGCAGGAGCTTTGAAAGAAAACAGAATTACATCTCCATCACTGCACTGATTTTAATTTGGTTATTGAAAACAGGAAGGAGGAAACTATTTCTTATTTGGGAACTTGTTGGCAAAAAAAATCCCTAAATAACTAGAATGCTGAAAATGCTTCTCAGTAACAAACACCAACTCTTAATACAAATAAAAATGTTAGAGAAAAATCTTTACAGTATTACTCCTGTTGGCTATGTATATAGAGAGGTAGCATCTTCTCAGAATATTTATGGCTATTATGATTAATCTTCCTGAAAACTTGGATAATAAAATGATCTGGAGGGTAAGTTAGATCTTACAGTTTAAGTTATTTGGAATAACTTTATCACAGTTGACACAACTGAGCTTTGTGATTGGGCTTTCTTGGATGTTCTGACTTTCTAAAATGGTAAAAAATATTTTGGCTTTTCATTCAGATTTTGGGTGCTATTAGTGGCTGATAATCTCTGCTAAAGGCACTTGAGAAAAAGGTAGTTATCAGCTTGGAAAGACTGATAAAACATAACGTTACCTGTAAAATGATTGTATGGGTAGTAGGCTTCCAGATTGGCAAACAAGCATAAAATGAAGGAATAAATAAAAATGCTGAAGTAAGTCTTTGCTTTGGGGGAAGACTCCCTTCTTGCAGTCAAGAATAATGTTCTCTATGCATGTATTGCAGAATCTTTCACTCTGCCTGAAGAAGTGCTCCATGCACAACCCTTCTGATTATAATCCGAGCACAAGGCATAGACATGTCTCCCATTCAAACCAGTTTGCAGGGATGAGTCCAGGTTGCACCCAGTATTAATGGTGACAAGTTGTTTGCAGTATGCCAAATACAGGGTGTCTGCGTTCAGCACAAAAGTGAGGCTCAAATTTTAAAAAATACTCTAAAAATGAGTTTCCCCTCGCTTTTGCAACCTCAGCACCCGAAACTCAAGTAACAAAAACTAGGTGTTAAAGTTGGCATTTGAACAACAGTTCCCACTTTGGAGCCAACCTTGAGGCTTTAAAGTTTGTTTTAATTTTACATTAGAACAAAACCCAAACTTGTGAAATATTCTCACAAAACAGAACGGTGTCAAACCATATGTTTTGGGATGGAAAGAGACAGGTTTTAAATACCATATTTTATTTCTGAGTAACTGGAAAGGCAAGGCCAATTTTTTTTCCCCTGTAAAGATTTTAATTAAACTACAATGTCTTCCCTAAATATCTAGACTTGGCAAGCCACAATACTTTGGTAAGAAGACATTCAGTAAAATAGCATCTAATAATCCCTAGAACATTATTCTAAAAATGATGGTGAAGTTAACATGTACAGTAATATGTGGAATTTACCACCACTTGTACACCTTCCCACAAGTAGGTTTCCTATGCAAAAATATTTAAGAATAGTGATTGTCTTAAAGCTGCATGCCTGCTGAGCTTGGGCTAAAAGCATTTTGCATAATTAAATTGTAGTGCTCTTTTATTTAAACATACAGGAAAAGAGAAGAAAAATGCCTGTAGAGAAGCTGTTGCACTTTCTTTGTATGTGCAGCAGAGAACTGAAGGGTGGTTAGCCCAGATGTTGATGTTTTTTCTATGTGTTACTCTCAGGTTAAATTCTCATAAAGCTGAAGGTTCTTCTCCTGGAGATAAGTGATGAAATGACCTCACCAGACACAATGTAAGAAAACTTATTTTAAAGGTAATAGACACTTGGCCAGGATAAGGTGTTCTCTGTGTGTCCATAAACATCTAAGGCAGGAACACATCCAGTTAACAGAAGAGCTTGACCACTGATAGTCAGGGTCCCAAACATTCTGTTTTGGACACAGGCCAGTGAAGGTCTCTTGTTGGCAACGCCATGGTCCATTCTGTCCTATGAAAAGGACAATGTCAAAGTCAAACTAGTCAGAAAGGAAATTATTCCCACTATGGCATGCTCCAATGGTGAACGTGATCAGTGCACGCATCTGGCAGATGTGTTTATACCAGACAAACGATGCTGAGTTTCACCCATCGCTGCCCTCTGCCTATTCATTGCCTGAAGGTTTCTGCATGGTTGCGCTCTCTTGTAAACCTTTGTAATAAATAGACTCCCCAGCCTTTCTCATCCCCTTCCCTCTATAATTTTTTTCCTGCTTCTTCCTGCAGCCTTGCGGTGCTTTATCCCGACACGGGCCATGCCCGACGAGGCCTCTCACAAGGTCCTTCCTTTCTGGCCCGTGTTCGTGTTGGTGAAAAACACGTCTCTCTCGGGCCTTTGAGCTGAGCTGAAGGGCGGATATGAAGTCAACAAGTCTAATATGAAAATAAATAAAAAATCCAGTTCAAACAAACCACTTGCCTCAGTAAATAGCTTCTGGCCCCCTTTCAGGGCTGCCCAGCAAATCTTCTCAGCTATCTTGTTTTCAAACAGCTTGAAGGCCTAAGCCTTCAAAGCTTACCTTGTTTTGGAGCACTTAATTCAGCCTTGCACAGAAATTACTCAGATATTGTGTATTGATGATTCATGATGGCTCTGCTGGCAAATGAAAGCTAAGGAGTCTAATCAATAAAATAATTTAGTCTCTTTGAACTAGTTCCAGGTCAATTTTTCTTGGCAGTTTTTTCACTTCCTGAATTATACTGACCAAAGCCATGAATAATGATCTAAAATTACACAATATACAGAAACCATCTGTTAGATACAAACTGGAAGGGTGATGTCATCAGGCTACTTCTAATCTGAAGCCTGGATGTTGCCAGTGATGATGTCACAGGCTTGGCAATGCACTGGTTGAGTTGGTTAAGCATGAGTAGCAATGCAATTTTCTCCCAATTTCTACCAAAAGAATCCACTTGTGCTCATTATCTCTAGGAGACAGGGAAGGACTGTGCACTTGGGTAATTTATCCTAGCTGGAGGATGGTGGTGGCAATGGAAACACAATTCATTTACAGCCAGCTCATCAACAAAGTCAGGCTACACCCAAGTGTCTTAGACTTTCATGATGTTCTGCCTTGCAGACTTAACCCTGATCTCTCAGGTGGTTTTCAACTGGCTAGCCTGCTTAGGTGTGTTTCAGGCCAGTCAGATGAATATAGAAGCAACAGCCAATTCCAGTCAGTGTCCTGCATGCTCTGGTTTGATCCCAGTGAAAGCTCCACCAGGCATCGTACTCCAGTCACACTGAGGATAACAGCAAAATCCCATAGAATTCAAATGCAATGAGCATCCTGGCTTGAAATTCTTTCCCCATCTCAGTGATAATGTAAAAGAACATGGTAAACTGGAGCCAAAGCTTATCTCCCGGGGGTTTTTGACTGACAGTATCCATTGGCAGCTGCAAGGGAGGATTAAGGACTTCCATAGGGTGCAGAACTGGGAAATACTGTGTCCGTGTAGCAGGTCACCATCTGATTTTTGCTGGAGAGTGTATTAAAGACTGAAGCATGAAGCGCACTGTCCCTTTCAAATGTTGGTAGTTACTACCATCTTGCCACGTGTTTGAGGTTTCCTCTATTCTTCCTTCCTGCATGTCTGAGATGGTCTCTCCCACCACCTAACAGTGCTCAACCAAATCACAGCAGATACAGGTTGAGTATTTTTATCTTTGTTGCCATTGAACCTGAAAACCAATCTCTGTTATTTCTAGGACAGAACACCAACACTTTGATTTTTAGAACATAAGCAATAGTTAATGATTGCTGCTTCACAAATTCTCCTAAGACTGTCTTTAAAAGATCTGAGTTTCATTTAAACTGTCTAAAATTTCACTTAATTTGTGCTTGTTTATCAGGATGTATAATTTAATTGCTCTAAGTGCCTGAAAATATATTTCTAGTTAGATGGAAATCTGTAAACAATCCAGTTTCTTATTTTAACATTATTTTCATTCTGCCTTTAGGGCTTCATAAGATAATAAAATGTTAGTTTTTCTTTCTAAATGCAGCAGTCCTATGTGCAAGACTTTTAAGGAAAGTTCAGTCACAAAACTCCTAAATTCTGTTTTTAAATCTAGAAGCAGCTACTTCTGACTTGCAAGTACAAATTCATATCACCTTATATGCAAGAAATTGTCCCACAGACTTGCTGGTTGCTACTGAAAAAAAAATCTGGAAGGTCATTCAGTGAGTCTAATATTGCCTTGAATATATTAACATCAGAATTCAAAGATGAAACCATGCACAATTCTGTGTGCAACAGCTGAAACAAGGAGATTTTTGGAAACATCTCGCTTTGCTATTTCTTCTGCTATCTGCTCTGCCAAGATCCACTGTATTTCAGCCCTTTCAAGAACAAATTGCTAACACAACAAAAATACATTGTAGTTTTATCTGGCAAACATAAGGTTTATCAGTTTTATGTGCAGACAGATTTTTATGTCCCCCATGATGGCCACTGTCACAACAGTGTGAGGCATGTTTGCTGCTGCTTTAAAGCAGCAAGTAATCGTTTCTGCAAGATGAGGATGTGTATCCAACCTGATGGCATGGTCCTATGGCCCCAAAACCTATAACACAGATATCTCCAAATGGCAGTGAATTACATCTGACTGTTAGAGGCAGCGTCATTATTTCTCATTTTAAAGGGCAAGAAAGAATTAATATGGTCAATCTTGAATCAGAAAAAAAAGTAGGGCTGTGCTTCCTTCCCTGAAGAAATCATGATTTGCAATTGCTTAGCAAGCTCAGGAGTAAATTCCCCATTTTCTGTGTACCCGCTAAAGCCCAGGAGCATCTAACTTAAGAGCTTGCCACTGAATCAAGGCTTTTGTTAAAGTCCTGTTGATGGAAATCTGTGCTCCCACTGCCCCGGCTTACTAGATCTCCGTGGCAACCGCACAGTTGATGCCTGCCCAATATTTTCATTGGCAGCCCATCAAAGCATTGGAGAATGTGCAAAGTTTGGGGCAAGAGAGGCGACTGCCCCGCTTCCAGATACTGGCTTCTGTCTTGCTTTGCTGTGGGAAGTCACTGGCTTGGTCATCGAGGGTTTTCTTTGCCTTCTCTTAGTTGTTTACCACCTATCCTTCATAAAGAGGATTTGTTTTGGTTTGTTTTTTTACTTGAATGCTGAAAAATACTCCAAAGAAATCTCAGGTTTTCCTTCTCCCCAGAGCTTACAGTCTGATTTCCACCCAATTTCTATTGAAGGATCAGTCCAGGGAATCTCACCGACACATATATCCCTATGGGATTACAATAGCAAACCCTGTCAAGGACCTTTATAATTTGATGAAATCTTGACAAATGAAAGCAGCTGTATGTTTACAAAACAATTTTCTCCGACATTCACACATTCACGTGTTGCTTTCGCTTAGATGAGAGATACCCTGGAAGGATACTTCCATCACAACCACCAAACCGTGTCAGCAGTCTTGTGTTACATCTGCAATCCCAGATCAGATTTGAAAAGAACCTTGACTAGGAAGGAAGCCCAGATTTGTTTTAAAGTCTGGCAAATTTGAAAGACCCGCTTTAACAGCAGTAGAATAATAAATACCTTTCAAGCGTACTATATATTTAAGGGATACTGTCAAGTTGATTTAGGCCCCAAATTTAGGTTTTCTAAAATGAAAGAAGAAAAGAAAAATTGGGGGTTTTACAATGTATGATTGTTACTTTTATCAAATATTTAGACTTGCATTCAACAGCTTTTCATAGACACAGTTCACATTACGAGTGTGAATAAACCCATTTTGTTCAGGGAGGTTACTCAGGCAGGGAAAGTTTAGATTTTACATATTTGGCCTTAATGTTTCAGTGTTTAGTAGGAGCTCATATTGTCCTAGAAAGTGTTACAAACCCAGCAATTTAGAATGTCAAATGGGGATACTTCCGAATGCTACAACTTGCACAACGGTAATATCCCCATCACTGACACTTAGTTCTGGGTGTTAAAATGCTGCACAGATAGCCAGCTCGCCATTAATTACAGCAAACCCCTAGTCTGACCACAAAGCACTTCCCTAACAAAGATCATTGACTGGATTCCTCCTAATAGAGACAGCAGCAGATAGCATCATTCTCCTCCTTTTTTTTTTTTCCCCTTTTCCGAAGAACTTCTGATGATCTTGATTTCTACCACACAGAAAAATGGGAGAAAATGCTCATCTTAATTTCCCTTTTTGGAGGAGGGGAGAGAAATATACATCTATAAATCTGTAGCCCATTCGGGACTTCAAATGCTTCACTTATCTGGTATTGTAAACTTGGAGCTGTAGAGTAATACTCACCAGACAAGTCATAAATCACGACTAAAGACAGGTGCAATAAATACCAGTGTCAAAAAGTTAAAGTAAAATTATATTGTTTTGACAAGACGTCCAGATGCGTTGACAACAGAGCAAGTAAATGGTCTTTCTCTGAGAGTCTGTATTAGTGCAGAGGAGGCTGAGGGAGAAAAAAGAATCTAAAAGACTCAAGAAAAATAACTCAAAAGCTTATAGGCTTATCATGAAAACTATAACTACTGCAAAACACCTACAAACACATTCATTTTCTGCATGACTCTTCCTCCTCTTTCTCTAGCCATCTACCTCAATAGACTGCATCTCCTTCTATACATTTTTTCAGGTTTGCTTTGCTATTTTAAGGAAACAGTTATTGACAAAGAACTAGTTCTCTTTTTTGCACTGCAAAGTATCCACATATATTCTGCTTAGCCAGGTGTTCCTATCATTGCAATAGCCTTTGGGTAGCTTTAAGATCTAATTAATATATTTAATATTAATAATAATATATTTAATGTTACCGCACCTCACCACAAGATGTGAATTCTTCTACATACAAAAAGCTGGGACAGAAAATCCATTTTGGCTCTCCCTCCCTATTCAAGAATTCATTGAGGTGCTTAAGCATCTTTCTGAGCAGATTTGGGGGTTTTTCTTAAATTTTAGGATATGGGACTTTCATGATTTTTCTGAACTTAGACCAGAAGGTTCAGCAACTTGCATTTTCAAATTTGAAGCAATTTGTCAAAGATCAGGGAGAGGTTTATACGGAAGGCACATCTTTTAAAACCCAGTAAATTGCCCCAGCCATGAGACCATCCCTAATTCCTCTCTTACACAGGATCTTCCTGATGTCAGTAACAGATATGCCAGGATCTTGAATCTTTATCTTCTGTAACTTCCATGTATTTGGTAGAAGTCTTTTGTGATGTTTTCAACAGTTTTGGAATTAACCTTGTGATATGCCTGGATTTTTATTTTTTTTTTTGCTGCCTGTATTTTAGTCTTAAATCCTGAGGAGTAGAATTCTTCTCTCAGAAGAGATGAGCGCTAAGAAAGTCTCCCATGGGGTGTGTTAATTAGTGGAAATACTGTCATGCTGCCTCCCCAAGAGCTGCTGGAGCTGTATTTTGTGGCTGAACAAACAGAGCCATCGCTGTGCAGTGCTCAGCCCTCCTGAGTTGTTAGGGGCATTAAACCAGGTGGAGCTTTCCACCAGTCCAGTTAAACTTTGCTTCATTCCCTGATTTAGGGAATTTAAGGTATTTGCACACGCCTTCACATTTTTCCAAATGTATACTATTTATGCAATTTTGTCTGAGATAAATTCCAGTGGCAGAATCTTAATATCGAAAGAAAATCTTGGTATTTCTGCTCAGGTGAAACTTTCACAGTGTTTACGAGAAAGCTGGCCTATGAAAGGATGAAGCTTTTGGCTCCCGAAACCAGGTTGTAGATGGTGGTAGGACTGAGGCTTGGGCTGCCAGGCCAGCCATCAGCACCCTGTAAAACCTGGCCAATATGTTTCTGTTGAAAGGAATGCGCTACCATAAATGAAGGCACTTGAAGGTCAAAGGTCACTGCGAGTAATTAGCTCAGGCTATTAAAGGAAGAATAAAAATCATGTTTTACAAGCTGATAGAAAAGAAAGTCAAAAATATGCCTTAGAGAAAACAACAACAACAAAAAAATCCAGCACCACATGGTTGATTGTGTGCATGCATGTGCACGTGCACACATGAGTAAGGACACACACATTTTCTTTACAAAAGTCTGCTTCTGGCCCACTCGATGTATATATGTTCTATTACCACTCAGCTGAAATTTTGGGGAAAAAGTAAATTGTCCTCTGTTGTATATAATACTTTAAAAGCTACCTTTAAATTGGTCAAGTCTTTTTATCATCATATTATCTCCTTCCTCCATCTTAAAATCTGTTTGACATTGGAAAAATACACAAAGTTTGACAGCTGGGCTGAAGTGAAATCTGAATATATCCTTGGTAAATGTTGGCCATTTCAAAGCAGCTCTCGGGAGAGCTGGAGGGATGCTGTGCTGTAAGAGTACAAACACTCCACAGAGGACAAGCTGCCCATTGCCCACTAACCTGATGGATGAGTGACCCACTAAAGAGACTCTTGGGGCTATACGGTTGCCCATTTTACTTGAATGAAATCAAATATGTTTAAAGCTGTGTAGGCTGTGCTAAAGTTTCTAAATTGTATAAAACAGGAAGAGACTTTTAACATAAGTTAAGATTCCAGACTATCTCTTGGAAGATGGTACTTGAGCCCCACAGCAGTTAATAGTACCTACAAGTCAGTGTATAGATGAACATAAACACACTGAAGTGAAGCATGATTTTTGTTTTCTTAGACATATTAGAAATTAAAGGCAATTCCAAGAGATCCTTCAGGAGGTTCCCTGTGTCAGGCTGATATTTGGCTGCATGCAGGGAAGGCAGGGGTGCCCACAGCAGTTTTGTTCTGGAGGATTTTGAGCCCTGTGGACAGCATCACTTTCGCCACCAACATCTCTTGCTAACCACAGTAAAAGTTTAAAAGATGTTTGCCTCTCTGAGCCTTGTCATGAACGGCTCTCTGAGCAGTTGCACTGACAGCCTCAAAATAGTTATAACAGAAAAAAAAGAGAACAAGCTATCTAGAGCCATTTCAGGAACTAACTTCAAACAATTTACTTTCCATCCACTTCCTCCCAATCCTACCCCAAATCAACTCATATCCACGACTTCCCTATCGCTGATGCTGGATGTAGAGAGGGTCTCTCCGTGACAGGGGTCAGGGATAACACCTCACGTTAATCAGCTCCGAGATGGTTTCCAGTTCTTCCTGAGACCCCACCGCTACAGAGGAGTCCTGTCAGCAGCAATTACCATGAAGCTCTTTCAGAAGAAAAGGGACCTATTTAGGCTATTTGCCTCTCCGGTGTTCCCAGCTCCTTCTTCAAAATGAAAAATGCCACTCAATAATCGAAAAGGACTGTTAGACCATCCACTTGAGCCAAGGGCTTTATTGTCCCTCGGGTCTGTGGCACAGAGGCCTTGACACAGCAGGTACAGAAGATGGGATGCCAGTGTTCATACACCGGTTGGGGACAGAGCAGTGTGAACAGTGAATAAATGGGGACATGGTTGGGGTGCCCTCACATCGCTGCCTTTCTCTGCAGCTCATGCTGTCAAACATCCCTTTCACATGTTCAGAAGGACCAGATATTGAGACATTGTTGTTTTCAACAGTCTTGTAAACTCTATCTTGGACTTTTTCAATTTTGTCTGGATAGATTTTTTTCTTCATTGGGGTCCTGCCATGACGGGATACAGCTAGAACTGCGTATCCACTTTGGACAGACATGTCCTGTATTGGTTTTGATGTGGTGAAGTACTTTGTCTTCCTGACTTTTTTGTTTGTTTCTTCCTCACCTCTATCTCTAGTCCTCTTGGTGACCCCCATGTCCACATGTCACCTTCAGCGTAACTCCGCTCCTTTTTCCCTGGGAATGCTCGTAACCCCCCACCGATCCCACAGGTCTTTGAGAAGCTGCATCCTCAGCCCTGCAATTCCCCACAGGACACTTAGACATTTGCTTTTAATCTGGACCCTGAGTTTATAATGAATTCTGTAAACATAATCACGAGGACTTTCATAAAGGCAAACACACTCATATCACAGCCATTTTTGCCGACACTTTTGACTCTGGGCTTGATCTTTGCCCAAGTTGCAAAATAAAAAGGGCAGAGGGCAGAGTTCAAAAGTGGCCATTTACCTCTCGGATTATTGAAAATAAAACGCCAGCGGAAACCCTCCCGAGTAATTTGAGGAAACTTCTCCCCCCCTCCTCCCCCAGGAAGGATGTCATTATATTGTTTTCTAAGGTTAGGGCTGTTTATAGAAATAAACACTTGAGTGAAAACAGGCATGGAAGGCCAGAAAGGCAGCGAAGCAATCAAGATAGCCCGTGATCTCCACCAGCACACTGATACCACAGCCAGCGACGAGCAACGGCCGCAGGTTCAAGCACCTCCTCTCCTGGATGGTGGCCAGCAAAGTCTGTTTTCATCTGTTTAGTTTATTGGTGATTTGCCTTATACACTGACAGAGACCTTTGTGTCTTTGGGGATGCTTAATATGAAATTAAATTTTGGAAAGAGTTAAAAATTAATTCAACAGGTTTCTCTCTGTTGCCACAAGACCCCGAGTGCGGCAGGAAGACAATTTGCACATCCCCTTTTGCAGACCTAGTTATTCAATGGAGATTTTAATGATCAAATAGCAGTAATTAGTATTATCAGCTCCCATTTAATGCATCTGAAGCTAAGCTTTCCAAGCTATAAGTATCCGAGATTGTCCATCACTTGTAATAATAGTACATGGTGCAAAGATGAATCTGTGCCACGGAATAATGTCTCCCTGCTATCAGTTCGTGCCCCAAGCTTCTCCTCCAAATACAGACGTTTATACATAAGTCTTCATCTGTCCTCTTTCACTTCTCACTGGGAACAGCTGGAAGATCCTGGAAGGCATTTTGGAGGCATTCACTGCTCTGCAGATGACATTTGAGAATTTATCTTCCCTTCACATCTCCAATGTTTGTATTTTTTTCTACAACATTTCTCACCCTCATTTCCACTTGTCCCAGTTCCATTCAATTTCTGTTTATTGACCAATAAAGAGTTATTGCAATTTTTTTAATTGACTTTCTGCTAGGGGAAGGGAGGAAATTTGTTTTTTCCTTTCTCCTCCTCCTTTTCCACATAACTTTTTTCCCTCCTCTTTTGCATCTCCGAAGTGCAGCCATCACTTTGGATCTCTGGCCGTTTCCATCACATTGCAATAGTGCTTTGCTCTTCTCACGCTGCTGTTTCTAGATCTGGGTGCTGCTCCCACCTCCCTTCCTCTCCAGAGTTGGAAGTAGAAGTGGGTTGAATAATACTAGGTGGACAGTAAAACAAAATAAACCCAAACCTCTGGCATGGTGTAGAAACTGAAGTGTGTGGGGGAGTCCATAAATCATTCTTCCTGCCACATCTGTTTTTATTTTGAAGTTTATCAGCCTGCTTATTCGCAACAGGGATTTTCAGGGGTAGGGGGAGGAGGAGGAGGGACGGGTTGCAATATTAATCTCCCAATGTGACTTATAGAATATCAGAGAATAGGGGAAAGAAAGGCTTTTAGCTGGTTTCTGCTTTTCCTTCCTTAAGACTGGAGATAAAGATTGGCTGCACACCGTGAGCTTGGCTGAAAAGGGCGATTCATGCATCCCCCCTTATCAGCTCTCAGACGGGAGAGCTGGAGTTCACCCTGTGCACTGCGCAGCGATAGTCCCGCTCCCACACGGGCAGCGTGGTGGGTGTGTGAAGATAAGACAAGCTTCAAACTGATACCTGCCCAGACAAAATGGACTTTTTTCCCCTCTCCCTGGTCTGCAGGGAACATGTGTGGGCATCTTTAAAGACACTGGCAGTGATAAGTTTTAGTCTGTTCTTCACGTCTAGAATCGAGTGGCGGTCGGGGGCAGCGGGAAGTCGGCGCAGATATCCGGCTCTAATGAGCCTTACCCCTTTCCCAGAACTTTGAGCAAGTTGCGAGTAATAAGCTCCTAGCTCCCCTCCCTTCTGATAAAGGTGATGTTTGCTTGACATCTTCTTCCATCCCGTTCTGTGACAGCAGAGGCTGATATACTTGCATTGCTTTTGCGTTTTCGAGACCTGACAGATGGTCTTCATATAGGATTTCTGCGTGTGTGGATGATGCAAAGCACAGGGATTGACTTCCCTCTGGTTTTTTCCAGGTGCCGTGTATTTTACAGTGGGAGTGCAAGCACAGCTCATAGGAAACATTAGCAGAATGCTCTCTTCCACATGAAATCCTTGCTTTCAGAAGTGGAATACAGGCATTTCAGACACTTAAAAATTCTGGTAAATTTGACTGTCTCCCTGCAAAGGCCAGAGAAATGAAAGGAAAAAATTAGATAAGTTTATTTATTATTTAATTCAATTGAATTTTTTTCCATAAAAGTACATATCAAAAGCTTTGTTGTTTTAGCCAGGTCTAGGCACCAGCTCTGACAACAAAATGCCGTGTATGAAGCTTCCCTATAAAGATTTATTCAATTCAGAAATGATATTAATATCTTTATTCATTTCTATGCCACAAAATTTCTATTTTCTTTTATTCCTGTTCAAAACAGAAATATGATTTTAGACTAATTCTCAACTTTGAGCTTGTTCTCCACCTTGAGTAGTTACGATCCTCTCACTCTCCCAAACCTCATGTATTCATTCCATCATTTTGAATTCTCTTCCATCTCTGATTCCAAATGAGATGTGGATGTTATGATTACCTAAACCCACATCTGATGAGTTAAAACTGGTGTCCGAGGCTGTGCTCTCCACAGCTAGCATTTGGAACCCAGGGTCTGTAATATGTTGGTAGTGTCATATCGAGAAACACTAGGACTCTTATTCTCCCCTTCGTGTAAAAAAGGATTAGCAGAGGTATTGGAGTTACATCAGTGCAGAAGCGGTGGAAGTGAGAGGAGAATGCATCGTGAGTACTGATGTGTGGCACTAACGCATGTTCTAGAAACACACGGATATCACCTACTTAAGGTGGTGCAAATGGGCTGGGGTCCCATTACTGGACCTGTTAGTGAAGGAAAATATTTACCTTGAAAGAAAATCAACGATGCCAGACAGACGGTAGACGCGAATGATGTGGTTCAGATGGAGACTGGGGGAGGAGACTTGGGCAGGAGCTACCCCTTATCAGCCCCCCATTATACTTTATCCCCAGCTCAGTGGTGTCCTAGTCTAAACAGAAAGCCACTTACACATATAATGTCATTTTTGGCCTCATTTTTTTTTTGAACTTTTTTTTGTGTCTTTTTCCTCCAATTCTGAAATTTTTCCACCGACTCCTCCAGAGCTGAAATTCTACTCATCCATACCTGTCTATGCTTAGGGCTTCCTCTAAAGTGGCAGTACACATGGCATGTCCCATGCTTTCCTCTTCCTGAGCATGTCACTGCCTCAAGAATCATCTGCAAAGTGTCTGGGTGAGGGCGTGTGTAACCACAGCGTAGGAGACCCTCGTACTCAGAGGGGAGATTGCTGCAGCTGATGTTGACATTTTGCCTTTTATTCTTTTTATGACCAGAAAAGTCCATTGAGCCTCTTGGGAATTCTTCACTGCTGCCTCTGTACAGAGTAACCATCGTGTAATCATCACCGTTCTGCTCTTAGTAACTCCCAGCATTTATGTTGTAGCTTTCTTCTGGTTTGGATTCACAGCCTTAACTGGGAATTTAGGATGAGGGGAAAAATTCAGGCAAAATTGCCAAGTTTAATCTGTCAGTTTATTGTCATAAGGATTTCCCTACTTAGAAGGCTCTTCTTTGCAAAGCTGATTCCAGCTTCTTTAGTCTGCAAATCACAAGTGCACAAGGATACTCAATGTTTGCTTTCAGATGAATGAGAAGAGATTTCAAGTGGCATCTGTTATATTATGATTCAGCTTCAGGTCTGCAATTAAATGAACACGAATGAAGTATGGAGGGTGGTTTATTTTTTTTAAATTGATAACTTTTTCCAACCACCAAAATGGATTATATATTGAGCTGGAATTTCTGTGAAGATACCAGGATTGTGGTTATTTTCTCCAAATTAGTTTGTCCAACCCAAGCAGTTTATTCATTTTCTCTCTCTCTTTTTTAGCCGCCTTTTAAAAACAAGGTGAAGCAAATCACTGCAATGCAATTTCCATACTCCTGTTTATACAGACCATGTTGACTTAGCCCTTGAATTGCTTGTCTCATTTAACTGATTCATGGTGCAGAGGATGCTGCACTCTTGATTTGTAGCCCAATTGATATTTTGCTTGCCCTCAGGCTACCACAAATGCTGGGGCCTGCTTTCCATTGAGCGATTAGTCCTGACAGCTGCAGGAGACAATTACCTTGCCAGGCTCACATGAAATGCTTGTGTTGGACTGTTCTTTCCCCAAGGACCGAGCCCTACCGAATTCTGTATGTGGGGTTGGAAAGTTGACTCCCAGAAGATGAACTGTGAGATGTGTGTAACAATCAGAAAACTGAAGCACGGAAAAATCTGCTTGCTTTCAGGAAACCTCATGCACTAATTTTCTTTATTAGTAGGCAGTATGAATTTTATCTGAATTTCACTTAATAATGAAAAATCTATTCCCACAAATTATTCACTTCAATTGCATCAGTACTAAATTCCTTCAGTATTAAGTTTAGAAGGAGTAACTGTCTTTTCTTTCCACCAGTCCTGTAGGAGCACCTTGACTTTTGTAGGAGCTCTGTCATTTATTTTTCTGTTGTCAATCAGCCTGTTCTTTCCACTGCTTTAAATAATCAGCTGTCTTCAGCTTCCAAAGTCCTTGGTTTGGTGGACTGGTTTTTGGTTGTTTGGTTGGGGTTTTTTTTTTTGTAGATAACATTAACAGAGCATTCATAAAGACCTATTTACTGGAAACAGACAAAATATTATATTCCTAATATACAGCACAAATCGCTAAAATAAAAATAATTTTCTTTAAGAGGATGCTGAAGAGAGCATGAATTTCTTAATGAAAATGTCACAATAGCTTCTTTACATAGTAAGAAGTTAGGTTTAAGGAAAAAATTGTGTTCAAAATCTGAGCTGCCTGCACAAGTTTGTAATCACCCTTGAATAATCTAGGAAAAAATCACGAAGGCCATGGATTTCAAGAATTCCCATCCATTCTCGAGAGAATCAAAATAAGTCTTGATGGCATCTACTGTACAGAACACCTATAGAAGAGGGTTGTTGGTTTTACTCGTGTCAGGGTGTGACGGTGTATGAAAGGCTCATGATGAGTCAATCTGGAACAGAGAGTCTTCAGGTCCCCAAAACTGACACATAGCAGAAACTGGAATTTCCAGATCCTCACAAATTCCTCTCTTTATTGTGCACCCCTAAAGGCAAAACACCTAGGCAGAAGGTAGGTTTTGTCTCCATAGTCCACTGAAGCTTTAGGAGAACGCAAATGACAATGTAGAAAACAAGAATGTATATTTTTTTAATGTAGCTATATTCTTAAAGAACCATCCTCTAACCACCACCCTTTTTTACCACAGAGGCTGGTTACAGCTTTTGGAGCAGTAGTACAAGAAGTAGGTTTACAGGGGGAGCCTACAGGCAAACATCTTAATTAGCTGTTACCAAAACCTCTGAGCCATA
Source organism: Pterocles gutturalis (assembly GCF_000699245.1). Classification (NCBI taxonomy): domain Eukaryota; kingdom Metazoa; phylum Chordata; class Aves; order Pterocliformes; family Pteroclidae; genus Pterocles; species Pterocles gutturalis. The sequence continues at coordinate 1,633 of NW_010143793.1, read as the reverse complement.
TGGCCACCATAAAAAGGGGACTTTAATACACTGTTCCATTTTATGTCACCAGTTGCAAGCTATGGATTCACTCTCACCCCCAGTAACTCATGATTGTGCAGAAGAAAACCTCTGAAGTGAAAACATAGACCATCTGTTAGTGATACGAGTAAGCCATGTATTCTCTACATACATATATACATTTCCTGCATTGCATATGATTTCAAATATTTGCTCTTGGAACTGCAAGGTGTCCTACTGTCATAACAGTCAAGTTATTCATTAAGCTGTCAGCACCTTAGTGTATTGCTCCCACACAGGGTCCATTTCTGATTTTTCCATTCCCCCTTGGAGAACCCACTCACTCATCACCAAGTGCGGTTACTCTCATAACGGGTGCAACTGAGATCCTCATGTCAACATATGTAAACCAAATCTATACCTTTCTATTGCGACGGTTCCAACTCCCGAATTTCCTAGGGCACTAATGGATTTCGAGGGCCAGCTTGAATTTGCAAGAGTTTTGTTCCTATCAATGTGATGCAGTTCTTGGCACAGACTTCTGAGTCAGGGCCGTGAAGCAGTAAAAGCTGAGAAGTAGAGCAAACAAGTATCAAGCAAAAGAAAACCATGATTGATTTCAAACCCCAGTGTTTTGAGATGAAGCTAAGCAGACAGTTTACAATAGCAAAGCCAAGGCACCAAAGCTGTGCAGATCTTTGCCTAAAACCCAGCTATTGTGCTAAACTAAACCCATAGGCTGTCCACCTTCAGAGGAAAGGTAGTTTTTGTTTATTATAGTTTCAGTGGAACAAATAAAATATATCTGCTTCAAACAATTATTAACTTCTAAGGGATACTTTATACTACTTTGTTTCCAAGTTCAAATATATGTTTCCCATAAAACTTCTTGAAAGCCTAAAATGGAAAGCTGCCTCATTACATCAAGATAAAATATTGTACCTCACTCTTTTTGTAATTTGTCATGACTGGGGTTGACTGCACTGTAATTAGAGACTAGCTGATCTACCATTAATTTCTCTGCATTAATCTATGGCTAATAGGTTGTAAATTGATTGAATTTTACTGCCTTGGTTTCAGAGGTACCCTTGCCCCATCACATCACCATGTCATCTGCAGAAATCGGTGCTAAGCCTCATCAGAGAGCAGTGGATGTAACTAATCATAGGAAAGGATAATCAAAGTACTCCTGAGTGATCACAAAAGGAAGGAGGCTTTACTGTTAGCACTGAATGAAGGGCAGTAATGCATTCGTGATCAAAGTTGTACCAAAATGTCCTGTTTCTAGTTACGGTCTCCTAACCTGGGGCCTTTTGAACAATTTCCCTATCCTTAAGCCCTGAATAACCCAGTTTATGCCTGGGTTTCCCACGGGTGAGTTCAGGACAGTGCTGGATAAGTCAGATATCGGAATAACATTATGATGCTGTCACTGCACCAGGGGTTAACTCTGGTGTGTCTTGTTACTCCAAGGTGCTGCAGCTGCACTAGATGAGCACTGCAAGTCCCTTCCGAATGAACTGTTTTATTCTCTCTATTCGCACCTGCCCCGCTCTGACTCTCTCCCTGGCAGCCCCGGCCCCTGCGTGTCCCAGCCCGGCCGGTCCCCCCGCTCCCGGCCCGGCGGTTCCCG
>NW_010143792.1:2921-12065 GCF_000699245.1 Pterocles gutturalis | reverse complement strand
CCCCAGCTCCTTCAAGTATTCGCCCCAATGCTTCTAGCCAGTCAAGTGTCAACATTGTCAGCTACACATTTCTCAATTAAGCAGCTACTCTGTAAATTCACAATTTTTTAATAAGAATTGTGAATTGACTCAGCCAGCTGCCCTATTCAATGCTGCAAGTGATCACTCTCACAGTGTTTTATATAATTTTCTGATAGTAGTAATTGTTATGTCACAGTTAAAATAGAGTAAAAACATTCTTTTAGGTTTTCCACCAAGAATACTAATCAGATAAATTAGTCTATGTCTAAAATTTTAATATAAACCCACTGCCAATAACATTATGTCATGGTTTAACCTCAGTAGGCAGTAAGCTCCACGCAGCGACTTGCTCACTTCCCCACAGGGGGATGGTGAAGACAATCAAAAGGGTAAAAGTGAGAAACCCTCATGGGCTGAGGTAAAGACAGTTTAATAGATAAAGCAAAAGGTGAGCACAGGCAAAACAAAACAAGGAATTAATTCACTACTTTCCATCAGCAGGCAGGTGTTGCCATTTCCAGGAAAGCAGGACTCCATGACATGTAACTGTTACTTGGGAAGACAAAGCTCTGAACATCCCCGCTTCCTTCTGCTTCCCCCAGCTTTATATGCTGAGTACAATGTCATATAGTATGGAATGCCTGTTTGGTCAGTTGGGGTCTGTTGTCCCAGCTGTGTCCCCTCACAACTTCTTGTGCACCCCCAGCCTACTCATTGGTGGGGCAGAGTTGGAAACAGAGAAGGCCTTGACACTGTGTAAGCACTATTCAGCAGTAACTAAAACATCAGTGTGTTATCAACACTATTTGCATCACAAATCAGAAACACAGCCACATACAAATGACTATGAAGAAAATTAACTCTATCCCAACCAAAACCTGTACAATTATTAATAAATGTGAAAGATCTGGGGACTCAATAAGTCATCAATAAATTCGTTAATAAGAAAAAATTTTACTCCAGTTGTACCTTTCATTTACAACTGTAAGTCTTATAATTAATTTCTATCCAATCATGTCTTACACTATTTAAAAAGTGGTACATTTTATGATATTGCACTATCCAATATAGTATTAGGGCTCACTGCGGTAAACAGAGATGATCGTCTAGAGATAATAAACCCATATAAAGGTTGTAAATGTTTAGTAATATGAATTATCCTGTGACATCTGCAAGAAAACCCAGAAAAATTCCAAAAAGAATATTGTCATGTGTGCATGTATGTTTTGGGAATGGACCATTATCCATTGTTTATGGTGTAAAAACCTCCCGACCACCTATTAATGGATTATCTTTTCTAGATCTGCAAATAACAGTTGTCTTTAGTTTCTGGTTATGCACAGCCATTTCCATAGTGGCTAAGCAGATTTACATGTATTCAGCAGCCAGGCAGAAAAGGATCTAGGGGTGCTGGTTGACAGCAGGCTCAGTATGAGCCAGCAGTGTGCCCCGGTAGCCAAGAGGGCGAACGGGATCCCGAGGTGCATCAAACACAGTACAACCAACTAGTCAAAAGAGATATTATAGCATTGTAATTAACATTGGTGTGGCCTCATCTTGAGTACTGTGTACAGTTTTGGGACACACAATTTAAGAAGGATGCTAACGTATTCAAAGTATCTTTGTGCAGGGGTTAGTAGGGCTCACTGAAGGAGCTCTAAACTAGATTTTAAGGAGAAAGGGGACAAAACCAGGCTGACAAAAGATAAGTCTGGGGCTGGCATACCAATGTTTGAGTGACAGTGTGACAGTGAGGTCCTTCAGTGTGCAATCTCAGTGGAGGTGGGGGATGATGATCCATGCAGTAGCAAAGATGCAAGAGTTGTTGGTGTGTTAGAAACCATGGAAGTGCCTAAGAAGAGTCACATAGGAATTAGAGCTTCTTCCCCAAAAAAAGGTGGCAGGATCAAGAGCCCAGCTGAAGTGCTTCTACACCAGTGCACACAGCATGGGCAACAAACAGGAGCTGGAAGCTATTGTGCAGCTGGAAAACTCTGATATAGTTGCAATCATGGAAGTATGATGGGATGACTCACACATCTGGAGTGCTGCAATGGATGGCTATAAACTCTTCAGAAACTCTTCTCTCTGTTAGGGAGAGCTTTGACTGTCTAGAACTTGATGATGGTGATACAACTTGATGAAGGGCTGAGTATTTATGAGTAAGAATCAAGAGAAAGGCCAGCAAGACAGATATCATGGCGGGAGTCTGTTATAGACCATCTAACCAGGATGAAGAGGCAGATTAAATATTCTGGAAGTAGCTGGGAGAATTCTCATAATTCCTAGCCCTTGTTCTTGTGGGGGACTTCAACTTAGCCCCTGTCTGTTGTAAATAAAACACAGTGGAGAAGAAACAGCCTAGGAGGATCCTGAAGCATGTGAAAGATAATTTCCTGATACAGTTGGTGGGTGAGACAACTAGGAAAAGCACCCTGCTGGACCTGTTGTTTGCAAACAGAGTAGGCCTTTTGAGTGATGAGATGGTTGGAGGCCATCTTGGGCAGAGGGTTCATGAAAAGATGTTTTCAATTCTCAAAGTAATGAGGGGGGTGAGCAGAACTGCTACCTTGGTGTTCTGGGGGCGGACTTTGGCCTGATAAGGGGCCTGGTTGACAGAGTCACTTGGGAGGCAGTCCTGAAGGGCAAAGGGGTCCAGGAAGGTTGGACGGACTTCAAAAAGGAAATCTTAAATGCTGTCCCTATGTGTCAAAAGATGAGCTCATGAGGATGAAGACTGATCTGTCTGAAGAGAGAGCTTTGTCTGGAACTCAGGATAAAAAACCCAACAGTTTATGATCTTTGGAATAAGGGCAGGCAACTCAGGGGGGCTACAAAGATGTCATGAGGTTATGCAGTGAGAAAGTCGGAACGGCAAAAGACCAACTAGAATTTAAATCTGACTACTGCTGTAAAGGGCAATAAAAATGTTTCTATAAATACATCAGCAATACATTAGCATCCTTACTGGATGCAGGGGGAAATATAGTGACAAAGGATGAGGAAAAGGCTAAGGTGCTTAATGCCTTCTTTCCCTCAGTTTTTAATAATAAAACCAGTTGTTCTCAGGGCACCAAGCACCCTGAGCTCAAAGACAGGGATAGGGAGCAGAATGAAGCCCCCATAATCCAAGGCAAAACACAACATGCTACATTACTTAGACACACACAAGTCTATGGGGCTGGATGAGATCTGAGGGAGCTGGCAGAAGTGCTCACCAAGCTACTTTCCACCATCTATCAGCAGTCCTGGCTAACTGGGGAGGCCCCAGTTGACTGGAGATTAGCAAATGTGATACTCATCTACAAGAAGGGCCAGAAGAAGGATCCAGGGAACTACAAGCCTGTCAGTCTGACCTCAGTGCTGGGAAAGATGAGTAGCATGTCATCTTGACTGCCATCACATGGCCCATACAAGCAGGAGATCAGGCCCAGTCAGCATGGGTTTATGAAAGGCAGGTCTTGCTTGACTAACCTGATTGCCTTTCATGACAAGGTGATTGGTGATCCACTTAGTGGGTGAGAGAAAGTTGGTGGCTTCACTTTAGTGCCAAGGAAAATCATGGAGTGAGTCCCCTGGGAACACATTTCTGGACTCAGGAACGAGAAGGTGACTGCAAATAGTCCACATAGATGTTTCTGACTCTTAAGCTGACTGCCTCTGGCGATAAAATGACTGGATCTGTGGACAGAGATAACATTTACCTTGAGTGTAGCAATATTCTTGTATGCAAGTTAGGAGACCACAGTCTGGATGTGAGGACAACCAGCCATCAACCAGCTGGATGGCCAGAGTCAGAGGAACATGTTTAGTTGGGTTGTACTCTGCCTGGAGGCTGGCAACAAGTGGGCAGTGCAGGGTCTATCCTGGGACTTGTCGTATTCAACATCTCTGTCAGTGACTGGAGGAGAGGATGAAGAGCACTCTTACCAAGTTTGCTGATAACACCGAGGGGGGACCAGTTGACATGCTCGAGGGGCAGGCTGCCTTCTGGGGACCTGGATAGGTGGAAGGAAGGGACCACAATTGCCTCCCCTGTAATTCAGCTAAGACAGAGCCCTAAAACCAGAGCTTTGCAGCAATGACACTCTGGGACTGGTGGGGCCAGGGAGCAGTTCTTTGGAGATGTCCCTGGGCCTTGCTGGGCAGTGAGCTGAGCAGGAGCTGTCCAGCAGCCAGCAGGACCAGCAGCACCAGCAACACCTGAGGCAATGTGAGCTGGGATACAGCATCAAGGGATCACCCTTTATTCAGCACTTGTTATGTCACCTCTAGATATGGTGTTCAGTTTTAGGGATAAATAAACTGGAATGGAAGCAGCAGAAGCCATGAAGAGGGGGCGGGGGCCCTTGCCCTGTGAGGAGAGGCTGCCGTGCTGGGACTGGCTCAACTATGAGAGCAGATGGCTTAGGGAGCACCCAACAGCATCCCCAGCAGTGTGTGGTGGAGGGGAGAGAGGCAGAGTCACAAGTGGAAACATGAGGGGCTCAGGATGGAGCTAAGGAGAAGCCTTTTCCCCATGAGGAAGGTCCAGCCATGGAGGCAAGACCCAGGGAGTTTGAGCTGTCTCTGGCCTGGGACATTTCATGCTTTGACTGGCTGAAGCCAGAGCATCCTGATCTGACTCCATTGCTGAGCCTGCTCTGAGCAGGTGTCGGGGCTGGATGTCCCTAGCTCCCCACCAGCCTGAATTATCCTGTGAACCTCTGAGAATTAATTCAATAGTAATGTGTGAAAACTGCAGTTTATTCAACTTATTGGGAACATTCCACAAAACTGAATATTAATCAGCTGGGAAAGATATTAGAGTAGAAACTTCAGCACAACGTTAAAAAGGTACAGAATTTTGCAAATGTGAAGAAGGCAGAATGTGAGAGCAAAATTATAGTTCAGAATTTGAAAGACTAAAAACTGAAGGTGTGTCATTTAAAAACTGTAATTAATGTGAAATTTATTCTTTGTAAATGTAAAAATAATTAAAACAGTTTCAGTCTTTTTAAATGTGCTTCATTTCATAAAATCATACAGATCTTAAAAGTGCAGGAGCTTTTTGATCATAAAATCATTGAAACATTATATACTACTGTGGACTAATGCCGGTAGGAAGCTGAGCCCTGTACAGCCACTTGCTTACTCCTTGCCCCTCAGTGGGATGAGGAAGACGATCAAAAGGATAAAAGTGAGAAAACTAGAAAACTTGTGGATTGAGGTAAAGACAGTCTAATAGGCAAAGCAAAAGCTGTGCATGCAAGGAAAGCAACATAAGGAATCTATTCATTACTTCCCATCAGCAGGCCAATATTCAGCCATTTCCAAGAAAGCAGGGCATCATCATGTGTAACTGCTACACGGGAAGACAAATGTTATAATTCCGAATGTTTCTCTCACCTGCTTCTTCTTTTCTCTAGCTCTTACTGTTGTCCACAATGTCATATGGTATGGGATATCCCTTTGGTCAGTTGGGGTTAGCTGCCCTCTCTGTGTCACTCCCCCAGCTTTTAGTGGAGAAGTGTGGGAAAGAGAGAATGCTTTGACGGTGTATAAGCACTGTTCAGCAGTAGCTAAAACAACAGTATGATATCAACACTGGTTTGGTCACAAATCCAAAACATAGCACCATAAATGTAGCTATGAAGAAAATCAGCTCCATCTCAGCCAAAATCAGTACATATACACAGAAGGGAAGGAACCTCTGGAGGTCATCTAGTGCAATGTCCTGCTTAAAACAGATACAGTGAATGCAGGTTCTTCAAGGCCCCTCCAGTAAGTTTTTCAATATCTCCAGGCATGACATCAGTGACAATGTTTAACCATCCTTAAGATGATAAAGGTTCTCCTTCCATCAAGTCAGGCTAGCTTTTGTCCAAACTGTTCCATTCCTCTCATCCTTCCATTGTGCCCCTCTGAGAATAATTTGGGCTTTAAATATCTCCAGACACCAAAAAGACCAAAGGAACCAAAAGGGACCACAATTGTCCCTTCCCAGACTGAAGAGACATAGCTCCCACAGGCTGTCATCAGATGCTCCTTGCTACAGCCTTCAACCACCTTGTGGCTTCCCTAGAATTTACTCCAGTACATCAGTGTCTGTCCAGTATGTGTCCCAGGCTGGGACTCATACACTCAGGTTACAGCCTTCAACCACCTTGTGGCTTCCCTAGAATTTACTCCAGTACATCAGTGTCTGTCCAGTATGTGTCCCAGGCTGGGGACAGCACTCAGGTGCACCTCACAGGTCCTGGATAGTGGGGCAGGGTCCTTCCCAAGACCTGATGGCTGCACCCTTGCTTCTGCAATCTAGGATATGGTGGTTTCTTTGCTCCACAGGGGCACTGCTGTCTCACGGCCAACTTGGTGTCCCTCAGGACCCTGAGAACTTTTAACAGAGCTACTCTTAAGTGGTGGGCCCCAGCCTGTTTTGTTGCACGGCTTTGTCCATTCCAAGATCCAGGCTTTGTGTTCGCTTTTGATGAGGTTCATGATGTTCCTACCTGTCAGCTTCTTCAGCCTGTCTGGCGCCTCTGAATAGCCGAACGCACAAACAGCTCCAGTGCAGAGTGTTCCCCCCAAGTCTGGCACCACAAACTTTCTGAGAGTGCACTCTGTCCCATCATCCATGTATCTGATTAAGCCACTAAACAGTATTTGCTCTAAAATCAAACCCTGAGATACAGCACTACTAACTGGCCTCCAGTTGGGTTCATCACAAGTATTCTGGCCTGGCTCTCCAGCCAATTGTCCAATCACTCTTATCTCCCCTTTTAATCCATATTTCACCAGTTTGCCTATAAGGATGTTATGGGAAACCACGCTAACCATCTTTCCAAAGTTAAGGTATAATATGTGCAATGATTTCCCCTTATCTTCAGATCAACAGGTAGACTGACCTGCTGTTCCCTAATTTAAGCTTAATGAAACACGAAGGTAGACAGAAGTAATTTATACCTCTATCTTATTTGACCACTGAAATTAAATTAAGAAAAGCCTTCATTTGATTAATTACTTCAATAAAGCTTATCTAGTATATTTCCAGATTGCCTGATGTTACTCCTACAAAGAAAAATCCCTTTGGTTTAATTTGGTAAGAAACATTAGAAAGCCATGACAATGGCAGAAAGATTCGAATAAACTTTAAGCAAGCAGTCAAGCTTTCAGGACAGGTGATAGTGCTTCTCAGTAAAGGAAAAAAATGCTATTTTTTTTCTACCTCCCTCTGGCTAATTGCACATATTATTTGTGATAATATATATAACTCTTGAATCTTTTTGCCTTCACAGTGTTTATGGTCAAAATCAGATAATCTCAAATATCTATGTCATAAGTAATTTCCTTTCCCATTAACACATTTACCTCCAAGAATATGGCTTGTGCCCTGTGTTCCACTTTAGCTTCTGGGTGTAATACAATGGCTTTATTTTAAACTCCAAGGCTGTCCATTAATTCACAGCAATCTTTACAGAAATAATTTATTTATTTTCAACATCATGTGAAAGCCGTCTCTTTGGGGATGTGGAAACTATCAGTCTTCAGCATGATATAAGCAGGAAAGAACAGGAAAGTTTTCTTTCATGTTTTTGCTGGACTGTGAAATGCCTGAGAAAGAAGGGACCATATTTAGTCTAACCATCTGCATTGTGTTCATTGTGCAGAAATCAGAATGGAATAAGAGGCGCTAAGAATTAAGACAAAAATAGAGATGAAAAAAAAGTTACCACACTAAACATCAGATAAGGAATCATAAAATATGAAAGAAACTTTAGCTTTTCAGCTCAAGAGTATTGTAATTGCTTACTAGCAAATTAGCACTTTTTTGAGAGAGACTGAGATAAACATGTGTGTAGAGCAAGCCATCAGCCAGTCTATGACTTATAGTGATCCAGAAGGCTATTATGAGGTGAGAGTGATTTTCAAAAGTCACCAAAAGCCTTGGGCTAAACTGTGCAGCACGAGCTTTAAAAACAAGATGATCACCTGGAGAAGATAATATGTTCCCTTTTTTTAAATAGAATTTCAACCTCCTGGGCCAGTTGGTTAACTGTAAATTTCGCCATCTCTTTAACCTTCTGATTTGTAGGCTGTGAACTGCTGCTGAGAGACCTCCAGGCCTAGGGCTAAACGAAGCTGCTTCTTACAGCTGTGAAGGCTAAAAAAATAATCATGGGGGCATTTGAGTTGTACAAGTCTTCTGTTTTTCAGCATGGGGAAAGCTCTTATAGCAGTGATTTCCTTTGCAGCTTCAACATCCTGCTAAACACCAAAAAAGTAATGGATGTGATTAAAAAATATACCACTATCTTATAATTGTTGTTTTCTTTAATAAAATAATTTCCACGTTTCCTCCAGTTGCCTTGCCAACAGATTTAAATTCAAACAGAAAGGCTGGTAGCTCAAATCCCAAAATACTTGTTCCCTTCACCTGTTGACAGTCATTCTGGATCAACATTATCAGTATACAGAGGTCAGAGAAAGAGCTGTGAAATGACAGAGAAGTTATCAGACTACAGAGGAGTGAAATATTTCTTATTTTAATGAGTTGTTATTTTCACAAATCATGGTGTGCCTCTTCAAATCGAAACAAAAATACAAGTACACTCCAATGTATGTATGCCACAAAACAAGGATCACCTGGAGACCCAAAGAAGCCCTAAACCTGATGCTCCTGGAGTTCCTAATTTCCATTAAAATTATTGAGAGCTAAATTTTGTGTAGGAGTTGTACATTAAATATTTATAGTGGGCTACCTTTGTTTTAGCATCTCTGCCAAGATGATGATGGGAGAGATTTTTCTCTAGTTAAAGTGTTGTGAGGCATATACACATGCAGGATGACAGCTTCCAGGTCTCTTTCTAAGAGATGTTCCTTTCCTCCCCCTTTCTTTCAGATCACATATGTAAAAGATGCTTGGCCTAGGGCCTGTCACATTCCCAGGAGCCTGGGTTCAGTTTTTGACAGCGTCACTTTGTCAAAAATAATTTTAATTTCTCTGTATTACAGGACTGCCTTTGCACATTAAGATATGTGTACTTCACAGGGTGGTGTTATGATGATAAATTACAGATGGACAGTGTGATGATTATTTTGCTTTACTATTATGATAATGGAGCAGAAGCAAACTTTAACTTA
>NW_010143792.1:0-2890 GCF_000699245.1 Pterocles gutturalis | reverse complement strand
GCAGGATAAAAAGCATGACATAATTAACCATATTTACTATTAATATAATAATGCATATAAATTGAATAAATAAAAGACAATACAACAGAGGTATCTCAGCCCATCACCAAAAATTTTGCATTATTTTGGGACACATTTAAAATTTAGCTTGACTTTTGACCTAATGAGAACATCTTAGTCAGCAAAATGGGAAAGGAAACTCTTCTCTTAAACTGAAACAAAAAAATCCACCTGTAAGTCTCACAGCACTTCTATTGCCTACCTGCTTAGAAATACTACCAGAAAAAGCATTTGTGTTTGTGGATAACTCTGATCTTTTCTGACTCCAGAAATATGGAGAGGAAGAAATGTGGTCATGCATTTAACACTTCAAAGGACAAATTATTATAGACATAAAGGTTTTTAAATAGTGAGAAGAGCAAAGTTTACTACCAGTTTTCAGGTTTTTTATTGTTTCTTGGTTTATTCTGTGTTTAGCTTTACAAAGTGTTCTTATTTCTGCTATATGATAGTAATTTCTACAAACCTAAAAGATGCTATTACTGGAATATAATTGCTTGGTCTATTCGTTTGTTGTTTGAATCTTAGACTACTATATCACCTAAGACTAGATTTTCATACTTTTTCCATTGAGACAACCACTTCTGTGAAAAAATATTTGTATTTGAGCATTTCTTTCAAGAGCATATTCATTTATAAAATTTTTCTTTTTCATATTTGATAGCTAAGATATTTATTAGTCTACTAACCATCAGAACAAGATAGTACAGTTTGAGATATAAAAGAATTTCTGCATGCACACCATCAGATATTTAACCATCATGACTTTACAGTGAATTTTTTGTCCTAGATGTGCACTCTAATATCTAAATCAACTAGAGCACATAATAAACACATGAATCTGAAATGCTCTGTCCACACGGACTTACACCCTTTTTGTTCTGAGATGTTCACTACTTTTGCTCAAACAATGGGTTGTTAAACGACTTCATTAATAACCTATACTATAGGACAGTGTGTACCTTCAGTAAGTTTACAGAGGATACCAAAAGGGAAGTGGCTGATAAACCAGGTGGGTGTGCCCTTCAGAGGCACCTGGACAGGCTGGAGAAACAGGCCCACAGCAACCTTTTCAGTTCAACTTAGGTAAATGCCAAGCCCTGCCCCTGGGGAGCAATAACTCCAGGCACCAGTACCAGCTGGAGACTGTCTGGAAAGCAGCTCTTTAGAGAAGGACATGGGGGCTCTGGTGAACTTCAAGTATACCATGAGCCAGAAGTGTGCTCTTGGGGCGAAGAAGACCTCCTGTGTTGCATTAGGAAGGGAGATCAAGGGAGGTGATTCTTCCTCTCCACTCATCCCTGGTGAGACAGATATGAGTGCTGTGTCCAGTGCTGGGCTCCCTAGTGCAACAGACACATGGACACACTGGAGGAAGTCCAGTGAATGGTCACTAAGATAATCAGGAAACTGCAGTATCTCTCTTGCAAGGAGAGGTCGAGAGAGCTTGGAGTGTTTAGCCTAGTGTTGTGGTTTAACCCACCTGGATAGCAGTAAAACACCACACAGCTGCTCACTCACCCTCCCCAATTCCAGGGATGGGGGAGAGAGTTAAAGAGGTAAAGCGAAAAGACACTCAGGTTGAAATGAGAACAATTTAATAACTAAACTACAATAAAACAAAAAATCATAACAATAATAACAGTAAAATATTCAAATATACAAATGAGTGATGCTCAGTGCAACTGCTCAACATCTGATGACCAAGGCTCAGCCTGTTCTTGGCTAATGAGTCCTGAAACCACAATCCCAGAAAAGATACAAGAGCCTGGGCATCCAAGAGAGTAAAAGCTGACCAAGAGAGTGAGATGACCCTGAGAAAGAGGGAGATGACTCAGAGACTGAACTTCTGGACAGAGACTCATCTATATATTGGGCATGATGTGCATGATGTGGAATATACCATTGTCCCATTTGGGTCGCAATCTTAAAAGTCAGGTCAAATCCTAGGCTAGTAATTGAGCCTGGGCTTTCTCCCAGTTTCTCCTGCACCTGCAGACACTGGCAGAGCAGAGAAGCTGAAAAGTTGACTGTCCTGGAAGCAAATAGAAACACTAGTATGTTATCAGCCTTCTTCTCAGCACAAATCCAAAACATAGCCTGGTACTAGCTTCCATGAAGAAAGTAAATTCTGTTCCAGCTCAAACCCAAACACCTAGAGATAAGAAAATCCCTCAATGATGAGGGATTGAGTGAAGAAGAGTGAACCAGACTCTTCTAAGTGGTGCCCAGTGACAGGTTCAAGAGGCAATGATCACCAGTTAAAAGACATTGAAATTCCATGTGAACACAAGAAAGTACTTTTCTACAGTGAGGATGACTTTACACTAATGTTAACATTTTAGATATGTAAATAAATATTTTAATCAAATTCAGCAAATATTAAATAAAAGAATCTGAAATACCCTATCCAAACAGACTTTCACCCGTTTTGTTCTGAAGTGTTCAATAGCTTTGCCCAAAAAGTGAGAAAGTGAGTTTGGTGGACAAATATTAGCCATTTTCTGCCCAAGACAATAAACAATTTATAATTGAATCAGGGAGATAACACACAAGAAAAGGGCAAGTGAAGCAAAACCAAACTGAGAATCTTAACAGATCTCTGGACACCAATTGCAGAACAGGTTAGGTATTATGAGATAAAATGTGCAACAGTGGTCACTGAGTGACAGTCTGACATCTGTACCCCAGAAAAAAATGAAAAATATAAACTTGAAAGCTACAGCGACAGTGTTGAGAAGCATCAGTCATTTTTTTTAACGTGACTACTAACCAAGAGCCAAGAAGCTCAGCCTTCTCTTCAGAATGGAATGGAATGGAATGGAATGGA
>NW_010143791.1:0-676 GCF_000699245.1 Pterocles gutturalis | reverse complement strand
TTTTATATGCATATAAAAATAAATATATATCAATATAAAGGCTGGATGTGTGTAGTCCCTGTATGGATTGATGCAAAGGGCTTTGCTGGGGTGCAAGGGTGCATGTGTGCACGCACAGACGCCTATGGACAGGCACAGACACCTATGGACATGCACAGACGCCTATGGACAGGCACAGACACCTATGGACAGGCACAGACACCTATGGACATCATACACAGACACCTATAGACACACACACACTCTCCTGCCTCTGAGCATCACCCACCATCCCAGCCCTTAAAAGCCCCCCCAGGCATTAGAAGCAGGAGGTCAGCAGCTCACCAACAATTTATTTGGGCTCCTGGTGCCCTTGAAGCCCGGCAGCAAACGCAGCAGGACTCAGCGGACAAACTGCTGGGGAGAAACCCCTGGGAAATGGGAACACTGGGAAGGCTCTGGTGGAATCTGATGGTGCCTGATCCCTTCCCCAGCTGGTCCTCTTCTCTCCTACTGCTGCGATTTTATTTTTTCCCATCAGGAATGACCAGCTGGGACATGGAATTAAAAAAAAAAAACAAAAAACAAAAAACAAAACCAACCAACCAAAAAAAACCACAACAAACCAAAAGACCCAAGAGAGCAGTTGGTGATGGTGTGACTGAGGCTGCAGACCACCCTGGTGCTGGGGACGGGT
>NW_010143790.1:3386-7129 GCF_000699245.1 Pterocles gutturalis | reverse complement strand
TCCTGGGGTGGGTGGCACTAGCAAGACCCTGGGGTGTCGCTGGGTTGGATGGACTGAAGTGGGACCTGGAGTTGTTGGGCTTCGTCCTTCTGGGGCTTGGCCCTGGGGGCAGAGGGAGGATGGGGTGTGGGTGGTTTTGGGGGGGGCCAGGTGAGTTTTGCTGCTGTTCCTCCTCCTTCCCCGTTGACCTGTCTGTCCATCCATCCATCCAGCTCCATGTCCAACCAATCCTCCATCCAACCAGTCCTCCATCCATCAATCTCCATGTCCAACCAGTCCTCCATCCAACCAATCCTCCATCCATCCATCCATCCATCCATCTCCATGTCCAACCAGTCCTCCATCCAACCAATCCTCCATCCATCCATCCATCCATCTCCATGTCCAACCAGTCCTCCATCCAACCAATCCTCCATCCATCCATCCATCCATCCATCTCCATGTCCAATCAATCCTCCATCCAACCAATCCTCCATCCATCCATCCATCCATCCATCCATCCATCCACCTCCATGTCCAATCAATCCTCCATCCAAACAATCCTCCATCCATCCATCCATCTCCATGTCCAATCAATCCTCCATCCATCCATCCATCCATCTCCACGTCCAACCAATCCTCTCCCACCATCCCTCCCTGCGTCCACCAGTCCGTCTATCCCTCCCCTTGTCCTTCAGCCCCTCCAATCCCACCTGCCCTCCACCTCCTCCACGGTCTCAGGCAGCGCCATATCCCGTGTCTCCGGCAGGAAGATGGCCACCAGCCCCGACACCACGGGGGCTGCCCCGTAGATGATGAAAGGCAACGTGGGGAAGACCTCACCCACCATCTTCACCAAGGGGGCTGTGATGCTGCCCAGCCGGGACATGGTGTTGGCCAACCCCATGCCCGTCTGCCTGTGGGACACCGAGAGACCCTGAGGGACCATCCTGCGTGGTCACGGCCACCCCGTCACCTCCCCCCAACCTGCAGCCCCCTACTTACCGAATCACGGTGGGGTAGAGCTCACCCGTGTAGAGGAAGACACAGTTGAAGGACGCGGCCAAGCAACCCTTCCCAAAGACGGCCAGAGCGGTCCGGAGCGTCCGCAGGTCTGTGGAGATGAGGAGAGGACATCTGGGTACACGCTTTGGTGTCACTGGTTGGCATTGGGTTGGGTTGACGGTGGGTGATGGAGAGAGGAGACCCCCAACCGCCAGGATTTCAGGCAAATCGCCCGTAAAAACCTAAAATCCCTCAGTCTGGGAGTTGTGTTAATGGTTTGAGCTTCTTCTGGTCTTTCCAGCTGGTCCCTGATGGGCTGGAGATGAAGGTGGCCACCACGGCCACCACCCCCCAGGCCCTCACCTCGTGGCACTAAGACGTTGGCCAAGATGGCCAAGCCAGCCAGGATGAGGGTGGTGGACTGGGTGAAGCGTCGCCCCACGAAGGTGATGGTGAGGATGGAGAGCAGCTTGGCCGGGATGTCCACGGCCCCGAAGATGAGCTGGATCACGTAGATGTTGAAGTCAAAGTTCTGCAGGTCCATGGCTATCCCGTAGTAGGCAAAGCTGGTGGAGAACCTAGGCCAAGAAGAGGTGAGGGATGGGGGCAATCCCACCCGTGGGGAGGTGGGGGGGGGGATGTGGGGGTCACACACCATCCTCTGGCCTGAGAGATCCAGCCAGGAGCTCTGTGGCCCTTCCTGGAGCACGTGTGGGCCAAGAGACCTTCGGTGACCAAATCCTGCCCTGTGACTCAGTTTCCCCTTAGAATATGGACCCGGCTACGGTGGGCGGATGCAGGAGGTGTTTGGGGAGGGGTGGGGAGTGGGATGGATGGACTGGGGGGAGGGATAGACAACCACCCACTGATGTCCTCCACCGCCGGGCGTACCACACGAAGCAGAGGCAGCAGGAGATGCGGCGCACGACGGGCGTCCGGACCAGGTCAAGCGCCGTGTGGCGACTCTTGGATGAAGCCATCTCCTTCTGCATGTAGGACCTCAAGGTCTAGGAGGGAGAAGGGGTGGTCAGGGGTGGGGACGGGGTGCTGTGGTCCCCCTTCCCCCCTGGGGGAAAGGGTGGGAGGAGCAGAAAGGGAAACGAGGGTGGAGCTTGAAGGTGGAGGATGGGCAAACGGATGGATGCGGGGGAAGGAGATGGTGGATGGATGGATGGTTGGTTGGTTGTAAAAGGGGTTGGATGGATGCAGATGAAAATGATGGAGATGGAGGTGGATGGAGATGGAGATGGATGGAGATGGAAATGGATAGGGATGATGGAGATGGAGGAGATGAAGGTGATGGAGGTGATGGAGGTGGAGGTGATGGAGATGGATGGTTGTATAAAGGGATGGATGGATGCAGATGGTGATGGATGGACAGTTGTACACAGGGCTGGATGATTGTTTACGGGGCTGGAAGGATGGGTGTAGGGGAGCCCCACTGTTGGTCCAAGGAGCCAAGAGAGTGGGGTGACTTCCCCCCACCCCAGAGATGCCCCAGGGGACCGAGCCAGCGCCTTTTACTTCTATGTCGAGCTTGTCCCCTTCCTCCTTCTTCCCGTTTATCCTGGCCACCCTCTGGAGCTCCTTCAGAGCTTGCTGGGACTTCCCCACCATGACCAGCCAGCGAGCTGACTCCGTCAGCCACCTGGGAGGAGATGGGGACAGGATCCCAAAGCTCGTCCCACCGTCCGTCTGCCCCTGCCACCGGCCATCTACCCCTCCGTCCCTCCGGCCATCTCACCATGCTTCCAGCCAACCCTCCAATCATCCTTGTACCTTCTGTTCATCTGGTTGTCCATCTTTGCACCCCCCTTTCCTTCCATCTGCCCCATCCATGAAACCCTTCGTCATTTCATCCATCCATCCCACCATCCATCCCACCATCCATCCATGTGTTCATCCATCCATCCCACCATCCCACCATCCATCCCACCATCCATCCGTCCATCCCACCATCCCTCCCTCCATCCATTCATATCTCCATCCATCCCTCCCACCGTCCTTCCATCCATCCATATCTCCATCCCACCACCCCACCATCCCACCATCCCTCCATCCACCGCTTCATTCCTCCCCCTTTCTCCTCACCACGAGTAGAGGAAGAAGCAGAAGAAGGGCAGCGACACGGCGAGCTGCAGCCAACGCCAATCGGGGACGGCGTAGGCGATCCCGGCCAGCAGGAACTGCCCGGTGGTGTAGCAGTAACCCATGAAGGTCCCCATCGCGCGCGGGGGCCCCCACCCCCTCCAGAGCTGCCGAGACACACGGAGACGTGAAGACCAAGAAGGTGCCCAAGGCCGGTACCGTGGGGCTGGTACCGTGGGGCTGGTACCGTGGGGCCGGTGGTGGCCACATACAGAGGCAGACGCTGTTGAGGACCACGCCGGAGAAGGCCATGCCCGTGAGGAAGCGGAAGAGGCAGTAAACGGTGAAGGTGGGGGAGAAGGAGGAGCACGTCCCCATGACGCCCATCTGAAGGTAGCACCAGATGAGCAGCGAGCGGCGGCCGAACCTGGGTGGTGAGGAGGAGGAGGAGGAGGAAGAGGGGGTGAGATGACCCCCATCATGCTGCCCACAGGGATGGCA
Organism: Pterocles gutturalis; assembly: GCF_000699245.1. Lineage (NCBI taxonomy): Eukaryota > Metazoa > Chordata > Aves > Pterocliformes > Pteroclidae > Pterocles > Pterocles gutturalis. The sequence goes on along the minus strand of NW_010143790.1, from coordinate 3,556 downwards.
TGTGTGTCCCCCCCCCCCTCCAGCCTTACTTGTCCGAGAGACCCCCAAAGACGATGCCGCCCACCAAGACGCCGGCCATGTAGAGCGACTGGGCCAACTGCTTCAGCCCCCGGGAGCTGCACACCAGGTCCCACTGCCAAGGGACAAGGACACAAGGTGGGACAGAAGTC
>NW_010143790.1:2623-2972 GCF_000699245.1 Pterocles gutturalis | reverse complement strand
CTCCTGCCGCCCTACCTCGGTGATGATGGTGCTGGTGAAGACGCTGCGGTCGTAGGTCCAACCATCGCGGCAGGGCTCCGTCTCCGGCCAGCTGCTGTTGGGAGCCGAGCCGTTGACCTCCAAAAGCCACCACTGCGGTGTCACAAAGCGCTGGCACCGCTCACCGCGGGGAACCGAGACCTTCACCAGGTCCTGGAGGTCGAGGCCGGTGGCGTTGGCCTCCCAGCGCAGGCGGCAGCGATGGTCACTGGTGGCAGCCGTGAAGTTCTGCAGAAGGTTGTGACTGGCCATCATGAGGACAGGCAAGGCCAAGAGGAGCGCTGAAGCCACCTGGAAGCGTCCCATGCCC
>NW_010143790.1:0-2589 GCF_000699245.1 Pterocles gutturalis | reverse complement strand
TCTGCCACCGTGAGACCCCCTGAATGCCCAGCAGCCATGCAACCCCACCCCACGCTTTCAGAACCCCGAAAGGGAGGGATTTCACCCCAAAAAAGCTTCCAAAATGCTTCTCTCGCTCCTGCAGTGTCCTCACTCCACCGGTGCTGGGGGTGGTCTCCTATATAACCCGGCCAACAGGTGGGTTGGGTTAATGGTTGACATCTGGGGTGGGTTTTTTTGATGATTTCCCAGCAGGAGAAGGGAAAGATCTCCTGGTTTGACTTTCCCCAGCCCCGTTGGGTTAAATTTTAGCGATTTTTTTTTCTTTTTTTGTGGTGGAAAGGGGACCAAAAGGTGCTGATGGAGGCGGCCCTGCTTGGGTCAGCGTCTTCTCCGCCTGGGGAAGCTGAGGGTTAATTTTTGATGGGATTGGACCAATGAGGGCGTTGATGGGGCCAAGGGACAGTGGGAGCAAGGGCCAAGGTGGCCAGGAGGTGGGGGGAAAGTCGGGGAAGGGGCATCGTGGTGGCAGCACCCATGGGTTGCCAGGTCGGGTGGGATTTGGGGGGTCCCAAGGACAAGGGTTGGGTGGGGTTGGGGTTATTGAGTGGCATCTTGGTGGAGGTGACCTCGGGGACATGGTTCTTGGGCATTGTCCTGTTGGAGGTGGCCTCAAGGACAATGTTATGAGGTGCCATTGAAGGTGACCTCCAAGGAGGGGGGTTCTTGGGTGTCATCTTATTGGTGGTGACATCGGGGACATGGTTATGAGGTGTCATCTTATTGGAGATGACCTCCAACGTGGTGTTCTTGGGTGCCATCTTCTTCAAGGTGACCTTGGAGACACAGTTCTTCGGCATTGTCCTATTGGAGATGACCTTGGACATGGTTATGGGATGTCACCATATTGGAGGTGACCTTGGGTGGGCTCAGACAACACCCCAAGACGCTGTCCCCACCAGAGCTGCTTTATTCCTCTGAGGACTTCCCCCACCCCAGCCGGGGAGGTCACCAGCTGGAGGGCAGGCAGCGAATTCGTCCTTGTCCCCAAAACAAGGCTGCGGGGACCCAGGGGGGAGGTCGTCTTCTGGTGGCCAGGTGCAGGGTGCTGCCCCCCACCCTCCACCCCACCATGGTCCTTCAGGCCTCCTTCCGTGGGGCCTTGTCCTGGGGCTGGAGGGGGATCTTCTCTTTGGGGTCATCTGTCTTCTTCCGCTTGGCCCTGGAGGGAGGAAGAGGAGGAAGAGGAAGGTCCATGGGGTGTGGCAGGATGGAAATGCCACCAGCAGGGTGGGACGCAGCCCGGCCTGCACTGTGTCCGTCCATCTGTCCCTCTGTCCACCCATTCATCTATCTTCCATCCATCCATCAGCCAACCATCTTCCATCCATCCATTGTCCATCTATCCATCATCCATCCATCTATCATCTGTCCAGCATCCAACCATCCACCATCCAACCATCTAACCATCATCCATCCATCCATCTGTCATCCATCCAACCATTATCCAACTGTCCATCATCCAACCATCCAACCATCATCCAACCATCGTCCAACCATCATCCAACCATCCAACCATCGTCCAACCATCATCCAACCATCCAGCAATCATCCAGCACGTCCATCATCCAACTATCCCCTCCTGCCGCACGCCCACCTGCTCTCCACCTCCTCGATGGTGTGTTGAGGGTCTCTGGGAGGAAGCCGGCCACCACGGCTGCCACCACGGGGGCCACCCCATAGACCACGGGAGGCAAGAAGGGGTAGTACTCATCCATCATCTTCACCAGCGGCGCCACGATGCCACCCACTCGCGCCATGGTGCTGCCGAAGCCCAGCCCGGTCTGCCTGTTGGCACCGTGAGGGGTCAACGTGGGGCAGAGACCACCCTGGGGGTGCCACAGGTGGGTGACGGGGGGACCTGCCCCACCGTGGGGTCACAGGGATGGGGTTTTACCTGATGGGAGTGGGGTAGAGCTCGGTGGTGTAGAGGAAGACACAGTTGAAGGAGGCGGAGAGGCAACCTTTGCCGATGACGGCCAGCGCTGTGCGCACCGTCTGCAGCTCTGCGGCAGAGAGAGGGGCGGGGTGGGCGCTGCCGTGGGGCAGGAGCCACCTCAGGGGTGGGAAGGAGAAAGGAGAGAAGACGTAGGGATGGATAGATGGTTGGAGATGTGGATGGTTGGATGGATGGATGATGGATGGATGGATGGTTGGAGGATGGCTGGATGGGTGGTTGGATGATGGATGGTTGGGTGGATGGTTGGATGATGGTTGGATGATGGATGGATGGATGAAGAGCTTGGTAGGTCCATCATTCACTGGCTGGAGAAGGGATGGACGGGTGAAGAGCAAAGCAGAGTTGTGTCATGGACCGGTGAGGACATGGGTGGCTGGAAAGAGCTGTGGAGAAGACCCCCCCCATCACCCCATCACACCCACCTGTGGGAACAAAGATGTTGGCGATGATGACCAGCCCCGCGAAGAAGAGGGCCACCATGAGCGACACCCGCCGGCCGATGTAGCTGAGGGAGATGGTCACCACCACTTTGGCCGGGAAGTCAACGGCGCCGAAAATCACCTGGATGAGGTAAATGCTGACCCCAAAGT
>NW_010143789.1:11436-13243 GCF_000699245.1 Pterocles gutturalis | reverse complement strand
TGCAGCGGGAGGTGGAGGGTGATCAGGTTTCTCCCTGCCCCGCGCTGTCCCTGATGCTTTCAGGCCGTGGTGCAGTGCCCTGCTTCTGCGTTCGGAAGGTCTTTGCCTAGAGGAAGTACCTCTGGCACGTACAGTACCTAAACCCGGCCTTTTCTGGGGGTGAAGCTCCTTTGCCGTGGTTTACGGGAACACCGCTGAGGCCGGTGGCTGTGCGCTTGCCCCGGCTCTGCGCAGGCAGCAGACACACACCAGAAACCCCTGCAGGCACCGGTCCCGGCTGTAGGCTTCTGGCCTCCCCTCTGCCACATTGTCACCTCCTGGATTTGGGTGATATTTTCCTGCTTCAAATGTCCGTTAAGGGAATTTGTGTTGGTCAGCGTGACTGGACGGCTTGTGCAGTGCCGGGTCTCTGCAGTCCCGGTCCGGTGCTGGTGGGTGGTTGTGGTTCTGTGCAGTGCTGCTGTCGCTGGTGGTCCTGGCTCTGCTGGCACAGTGCATGTTAACTCTTGCCAGTGCGAGGTGGAAGTGGGTGGATCAGTGCCAAAACCCCAGGCGAGGAGAATGGGGTGAGCACGGCAGGGAAATCCCAGGGCTGCTCGGGAGCTCCTGCCTTACCGCCGTGCTCGCTCTTCCAGCATCATGCCTTTCAAACAGAGGAATCTGCCTCTGGAGAAGGTGTTGATTCTCCATCAAGCAGCATCTGATCAGATTCACCTTTTGAACGCTGACTTTGCTAAACTGTTGCCAGTTGCACGGACAGCTCTCTGCATCCCTCTGCCCATCCCGGTCTTGCTGACCCTGAAGGAGCACTGGGTTCTCAGGCTGCCAGGCTGGCGCCTTCCAGCGCTGCTTTGCTGCTGAGGAAGGGTGGTTTTCGGAGCCACCGCAAGCGCGATGGCTGGAATTTGGTTTGTGTTTAGTGGGGAGGTTCCTGGGTGAGAAAAGGAGTGAAGGGGCAGTGGTTTCTTTTTGCGGTCCTGATGACATTGAGAACACGGCTCTGTAATTTGAGGCACTGGGACAAGAGAGGTGTGAGGTGGCGAGCAGAGTGCTTGGCTGGGAGGGAGTGAAACACGACTGAGAGTCTGGAGTTGAGTGTCTAACCTTTTTGCAGGCTGCAGATACCTTGGCTGTGCGACAGAAACGACGGATCTATGATATCACAAATGTCCTGGAAGGCATCGGGTTGATTGAGAAGAAATCCAAGAACAGTATCCAGTGGAAGTGAGTGACAGAGAAGGTCTAAATCGTTCACAGGTCCCTTCTAGTCCAGGCCTAAGTGACACTGGGGTTGAACGCCCTGCTCAGAGCAAGGTTCCTCAGTGGTGCCTGCATGCTTATACTTCCCCCGGCTGGGCTGTGCTGATGGTAGTAACGAGGAAAGCTGCAGTACCTGTGGCGTGTCTCTTTCACAGCAGAGCTTTTATTTTGGTACAGACTAAGTATTTGCAGCACCTTGGGCTAGAAAATATGTTGGTTGTGGCACTGGAGATGGGGGAGAGCCCCACCAGTCTGCGGGATGTAGGAAGATGTACCAAACCTTGCTGTGCTGGAAAGTGGGGATGTAGAGTGGGTACAGACGAGGCTTTCTGGGCAGTCTGGCTGTGATGTGTGACAGGAGCAGCAGGAGGGGAGGTGACAGCCTCTCTGAGAGGCTGGGGCTGGTCTGGGTGCCTCCAGAGGCTGACGCATGTCACCCCCATTTACCCAGAGGGGTGGGTCCTGGCTGCAACACGCGTGAAATAGCTCACAAACTGATCGAGCTGAAGGCAGACATAGAGGACCTGGAGCAGCGGGAACAGGAGCT
>NW_010143789.1:6734-11424 GCF_000699245.1 Pterocles gutturalis | reverse complement strand
GCAGAGCATCAAAAACGTTACAGAAGACGTGCAGAACAGTCGATATCCTTTGTGTGAACCGATTACTCTGTCTCTGAGTTCTCTTGCTGGGCTGGAAGGCAGAGGCCTGAGGGCCAGGCTGGTGCTGCCCTGCTCAGGGCAGAGGGGTGGTGGTGAGCTGATGTTGCTGGGGGATCTGCTCTGAAAGGGTTAAGAGGCTTTGAAATTAGGGTGGCTCTGTCCAGCCTGGGAATCGGCTTGCGGTGCATGGCTTCTTGTCTGGCTTTTTGAATTAAAACCCACTGTTGTGTTCACCATGATGAGAAAAATGCGTCTCTCTGAGCCACAGGTGCTGCTTTCTGGGGCGCAGAGCTGCTCTTGTGGCTTGCCTGACTCAGGATGTCAGCTCCGGCGGGTCTGCAGCTTGCACACCTTGCCTGCACACCACTTCAGAGCGTGGCATGGAGAGCCTTCTGGGAATAGTGTTTCTGGTGCACAGAAAGGAAGCGCCAGGTGCCCTTTGAGTTCTCTGTCTCCGCAGGAAGCTGCAGCCTTTCTCCTTAACCTTGGAAACATTAGCGTATGTGACACATGAAGATATCTGCAAGTGCTTCACAGGTGAGGAAATGGTCCTCCTGTGTAAAGATGTAATGCTGCAGTCCCGTCAGTCTGTCCCGGCTGCTCTCCTTTCTCCAGGAAAGAGGAGGCAGTGGCCACAGGCCACCCACCAGCATCAAGTTAAATGTATTGTGAGCTCTGACGCCATCCTGGGTTTGCGTACTGCCGAGTTGTAGCTTTCTTGTCTCCATCAGAGGGGACAGGCGACTTATTTTGCTTGTGTTTAAGGGATCATAGCTGCTGTTCCCAAGGAAGTCTTTCTGCTGGGTGTCACTGTGGGTGTATGTGTGCTGCAGTAGAAGGTTTTGAAGGTTGGGCAGACAGTGTTCTAATAAGCAAAATTTTATTGAATGGTTGAAATCTGGGTGTAAGCAGGAAAATAGTATAAAAAAAGCGGTCCCTCAGCTGCATCATGCTTTCTGCCAACAAGAGGGATGTGGAGAAGAGCCAGGCAGAAGGGAATGCACTGCTTGCTGTGACCTCACTCCCTTGTGTGCTGCCTTCCTAAAGCTGCAAGGGGCCTGTAAAAATGCCATATGTTCTACCTCTGGGAGACAAGACTGAAGACAACCCACAGGAGTCTGTTTCTTCTCTATTGCCAATTTTAATGATGCTTGTAGGACAAAAAAAAAAAAAAGTCCCCAGTGGCCAGCGCAGTAGGGCAGCCTGCAGCACCTAAACTGTTCTTCTCAGCTGTAGCGGTGTGGAGTCGCAGCTCCGTTCTGCTTCGGTGGGCACCTGACTTCTGACCCCAGGCAACCTGCATCTGCATGCTGGCAGCAGAGATTGGAGCTGCTTCTCCCGAGCACCCCCAGCCATGCCTAACCTCACCCCTGGCTGACTCTCCTCACCTCTTCCAAGCTCTCCTCTCACCCTGTGCTTCATCAGCTCTTTTGTTTTTCATCTTTGCATTTGTGTGTTTTCTGACTTTATACTGCTCGAGTTCCTGCTGGTAACTTCTGCATTGCCCCGCCGCCCTTTGCTTGATGATCTCTTCTGATTTAAGCTAGCACTTTTGGGGGGCAGGGGTTGTGTTTTCAGTTTGACAGTGCTTGGGGCCAGATAACTCGTAACAGTCTGGAGGAGTTTACTGGAGGCCAGCAGACAGCTTATTGCTTGGTTGATTGAGTGCTTTGCATTTTATTGCACCTGTTTTTTTGTAAACCAGTTTGCGTCTGAAGTCAGACCTCACCAAAAGGTGCAGAGAAGATGAGATCTTACTGAGGGCAGATCTGAATTCTCCCCAGAACAGAGGCTTGATCCACATTTTTCCATTGTCTGTTCACGTGTGTGCCCAGCTCTGCTGTATGAATATGCTTTACATGCTTTTTTCTTTTCCTCTCTGAAGTGCCTGAGCCTTGCAGAAGTTCTTTGTTGGTCCTCTTGTGTTCTTGAACTATGGTGCAGGCTGAATTTCAGCTCCTGGTTTTGTTTTTTGATTGACAGCTATTGAATTTGCTTTCTCAAAGTGAGTTAGGGCTTGAAGATTTCCATGCTTGGACTCTTGTCAAATATGGATTAATTATTTGGATTAATTAAAAAAAAAACAACCTGAGAATATGTTAGCTTTTAGTGACTAGGAAACAGAATTTTCCCATCTGTTGCTGTGATGCATTTTGCACTGGCAGAATCAAAAAGGAAGTGGAAACACACTGTACGCTGGTTTGTAGAAGTATTTGGGACGTTGCTGTCAAGGGATATAGAAGCGCAGCGCCTGTGTTGTTGAAGCCTACAGGTCTTAAAGCTCAAGCATGTGTCTTTGAGCTTTGTTATGCACTTTTAATGCCTCTTAATAAAGTTTTCTTAAGTGTAGATTGGTTAAAGGAATCCCATCTTAATGACCAATCCTGGGGTGTTTTTAATCCCTGTACCTCTTCCTGATCTGACCTTTGATTGCCTGCCTGAAGTTAAAGGGTGTGCTCTTCTGCCGTCCGCTCTCTCTCATCGCTCTGGGGATCTTCTGTGCTAATTATCAAGCTAAGCTTAATGCCGAATACCACTGAAGTGTGAATACTGACCACACCAAAGTTTAAACATTCACAGTGGAAGCTGCTAACTGCTCAGAGTCTGAACACGTCTGATGCTCATAGCGCTGGTTATTTCTCTGTTTCCCCCATTAAATGTAAACCCGGATACTACCTGGAAGCTGCATGCCTGTGACTGTTGTATTATTAGGGGTGCAGGGCTTGAGGAGCTCTCGTTAGCAGTGCTTAATTATCATCACAACAGTTTGTGCCCACTGAGTGCTGACCAGTCTGTTTTCACAGGAGACACCCTCCTTGCGATTCGAGCCCCATCAGGTACCCGTTTGGAGGTTCCCATCCCTGAGGTGAGCGATAAATGCGTGGGCAGTGTGTGGGGGGATGTCTGAGCAGCGGTTGCTGCTGGGTTGACTGGGATGGGAGTTGGGAGTCAGGGGTTTGATGGAATTGGAGGAACCAGCAACCCAAGGAATGCTCCAAATATTAAATAATTGCCAGGAAACACTGTTGTTTGGAAGTATGTGAGTAATTGCAGGAGCACCAGGGGAGAAGGTAGTCCTGGGAGTCAGGGGAATTGCGTGTGGAACCATGATGAACTGTTTGAACAGCATGTCTTCCCCCTGGGAAATTCCCATTCTGTGTGAACAGGGTGTTTAATGTATGGTTGTGTTTTGCTTTTGACTTTTCTCAGGGCCTAAACGGGCAGAAGAAATACCAGATCCATCTGAAGAGCACAAGTGGTCCCATTGATGTTCTCTTAGTAAACAAAGATGCTTGGAGCTCTCCTCCTGTCGTACTACCTGTCCCTCCCCCTGAAGACCTCATTCAGTGCCAGGCAGTTGCACCCTCCAAACTGCAGATACCGCCGCTCGCCCACTTCCAGGAGGCATCCATTCCCAGCAGCACCCAGCCCTCCACGCCAGCACCCACCAGCACCCAGGACCACAGCCCTCCCGCCCAGAAACCCGCGAGCACAGGTGAGGGGGGGCCGCAGGAGGCAGAAACAGGATGGGGGCCGACAAAGGGGAGTCTGTTCCCTGGCCTGGCTGGGCTGGCACTGGCACTGCTGGTCATGCAGCACAGTCAGCTCCTGGCAAAGGGGCTCCTCTGCCTTCGCTGCTGTGAGCCTTTCCTCTGGGCTGGGTTAGTGGGACTGGGGCTGTCAATGGAAATAAAACCCTTGGCTCGAGGGAGTAGTGCCAGCCTGTGGGAGCAGTGGTGGGGGAGAGGCTAATCATGCAGATTCAGTGATTGGCAGAAGTTTGTAAAAGGGTCTTCTCAAGTCTCAAGTTCAACTTTGAAAAAAGACTTTAAAAAGTACTAGATGAGGTTGGTTGTGGCTTTGTCCAGACAAATTTTGAAAGGCTCCAGCGGTGGAGATCTCCAGCTTCCTTGGTGAGCTCTTCCAGGGCTGCAGCACCCTCTCAGTGAATTCCTTTTTCCTGATGCCTAGATCCTTTAAGCTGCATCTTGTGCCTGTTGTGCATGTTACACCGTTTGGCACGACTGAGAAGTTATTAATTTTGGTAACTGCCTTTCAGGTAGCTGCAAGGTGCTGTTAGATTGCCATTAGACTTCTCTTTGCCAGACTGAACAAGCCCAGCTCCCTCCACCCCTCCTCACAGGCCATGGGCCACAGACCCTGGCCATCTTGGCAGCCCTCAGCTGGATCTTCTCCACATCTTCCTTGGGCTGGGGGATGGCCAAAGCTGGACACGGTATTCACCCTCAGCCCCAAGAAGGAGCAAAATAACTTCCCTCAATGTGCTGGCTGTGCTTTTTCCTGCTGGAGCTTGCTACCTGGCTTGTGTTGATCACTGTGAAAGCACGTTCTGGTTCACGTGCCACCTGTCACCACCAGGACTGCTCTCCAGCAGAGCTGCAGCAGGATCCGGGGGTTTTTGCTGGGTGAAAGCAATAAGCCTTCTTCCCATGCAGGTGTCTGTGCTTGGCCAGCTAGGGCCAAGTCTGCGCTGCAGCTCCCTGCTTTGGGGCTGGTGAGAGCTGACATTCCTCTGTGTGTCTGTGGCTTGTTCCAGAACGTGGTGTCTCAGCAGCAGAGTCCAAGAGCAGCGGCGACTTTGACACCCTCAGCAACATGGCTGCATCGG
>NW_010143789.1:0-6703 GCF_000699245.1 Pterocles gutturalis | reverse complement strand
CTTAGACACCCAGCCGCTCCAGTCCTCTGCCGTGCTGGACAGCAGCTCCGTCCTGCCCAGCCCCGCTACCTCCTTCGAGCCCATCAAGCCCAATCCCACAGGAGGTGAGTACACACCCTCGTTTCATGTGTTGCTCCAGGAGTATGCTGCGTGGAGCAAGGGAACCTGCTGGGCCTGGAGAACAGAGCTGAACTCCGCTCTGCCTTTGCTGTCAGCCAGCCTCTGCGAGGGCCGAGTGTGGATGGGCGGGTGGGTGCTGGGGAACCTGGTGAGAAGGTGACTGTGTCATGTCTAGTATCCTGACGCTTTCTGTGACACCAGCACTAGAAAATCTGCAAGGGACACTCGCATGACACGCATCTCTGCTCTTATAGGAAGCGTTATTCCCTGTCAGTCCCTTCTGCAGTGCCAGGTCCAGTTTTTGAGACTGTGAAGCTATGGAATTTCCAGCTGTTACCCAAGAGCACCTTTGTAGGTCGTGGGGAGTTTTCCTTTATTAGGAGAGCTCTTGTCTCTGTTTTCCTCCTTTACTCAGAAATACTTCATCTGTCTTTACTGATCTCATAGTCTTAACAATCTCACAGTGTGTATTTGGGGAGCTCCTTGCTGCGCTTGGTGAGGTGAAATGGGTTTTAAAAAAGCAACATTGGAGCTTTATGCCAGGAAGTGGCAGGCTGACCCAAGGAGAGAAAAGCATCCTCTAGGAAAGACACACCGCTTTCATGTTTTGGAGCCCACCTTCACTGCAAAAACACACTAGGTTAGAGGCTTACGACTAGAAGAGGAAATCTTACTCGAATGTAGCTCACACAGTGCTTTTTCACGCTTCTGCTGCTAGCGTGTTCAAGAAAAGCGTGAACTGTCTGTCTTCATCTTGGAGTAGTCTCGATCGTGGAATTGGGCCTTTGGTGGGTGTATCACTTACCACATCCCTGTGGGCCTGCGCTGACTCTCTAGAGGCATGTCCTCGTCCTACACGAGATAAATCGAGGTGGTGTGCGGCAGCTGAAGCCACGTGAGGTCGTTACATACATGTCATTACTTCAGAGCTGCTGACTGTGGTAACATACTCATGTCCTGGGGCTCCTATGGATTTATTTTAAAGTAGTGAAACTGATGTAATTGCTTTTCATTTCAGCAGAAATATGTGACATGGGGTGTGGGAGCAGAATTTCTGGATGGCATAAGATGATCTGGGTGCGTGAGGAGTACAGCAGGACAGCAGGTGATTATGCTGTACGGCATTTCAGACTCTGTGTAACGATGCAAACCATTTGGTTTGTTGTATTTGCAGTACTGGAACTTCCCAAAGAGCTGTCAGAGATGTTTGATCCAACGAGAGGTATGTTCACGGCTTTCTTCTGTGCCCATCTACCCACAGAAGTGAGACAGTTTGGTTCATTCACTCCCTTCTGGACTATTTTGGGGTTGTGGTTTTGTAACATGCTTGTTGTCGTTGGTGGCTGCTGGCTCTCTCCTGGTAGTGAGGCACTCTTAAAGTTACTGCTTTCTGTGTGTGTTTTTCTATCTTCACGTTGCCAGCAACCTCTGGTAGAGTTTGCCCTACAGTGTGCGGACGAGGGCTTTCCTGTCCCTGTCCCAGCGCTAATCTGTGCTCTGGCTTCCCATGCTCCTTCTCCACCTTGTCTGCACCCTGTGAAAGAAAAGTCCCTGCTGCTCTTGTTTCAGCTGGAGCCTGCCTGAGGCTAATCCTAGCAAATAACCCAGGGAGACAGTCGTCTCTCTTTGAAATATCCCCCAGCGGTTTTGGTGGAGCAGTAGGAGTGGGGATGCTCTTAGTGGTGTTAGGAGCTCTGCCTCTGCCCCAGGAATGTCTGTGTGTCACTGCCTAATGGTGGGACGGACTCCAGGCTAAAGGGCAGGAGAGGTGAAGGAATTTGGTTTAACGTAAGCCTAAACTGGGAAACTTTTTTTTTAATCTGCACATTTATTTCCCTTCAATGCTGGCAGAATACTTTCTATCCCCGCAGCTAGGCAGAGCCGAATCCCCACAAGCACTTTTGCGTTGGTGACAGGATACGTACGACAGTCCCTAGCTTGGTGCTCTGGCAGTTGCTCTGTGAAAATGCTGGCTTTGTTTAAACCCCCCAGTCCCAAACACATGCACGAGAGCCTCCGAGCCCGGGGCTCTGCCTTTGGCCTGGAGAGCACCGTTCCTCCTTGCGCAGCACCTCCCGCTGCAGACAGTGGATGAGGTCTTGGTGATGACTGAGTACATCTGGAGAGGAAATCTGACTTTGCAAAGTGAAACACAAACTGCTACAAGGTCCCAGCCCGTGTAGAAGATCTGGCTTACCCCAAACTAACTGTACGATGTGACTTTGTGGACACTGTTGAAAAGGAGATGTTTGCTGCCTACGGTAATGTACGTTGTTTTATCTTGCCAGTTTGGAGGATGAAGGTAGGGATCATGGAATCACAGAATCAGAGAATGGCCTGGGTTGAAAAGGACCTTAGAGACCATCTAGTTTCAACCCCCCTGCTGTGGGCAGGGTTGCCAACCACTCGAGCAGGCTGCCCAGGGCCCCATCCAGCCTGGCCTTGAACCCCTCCAGGGATGGGGCATCCACAGCTTCTCTGGGCAAATCCCCACACCTGGGATCCAGGAGTGAAGGACGATGCAACATGGCAAAGTCAGAATTTAACTGTGATCCACTGTTGCATCGCGAATGAAAGCTGTGTTCTGCACAACAGAGCCCACAGCTGCTGAAGCAAAGCTCAGGACTGTAATAAAAGCAGCACCGCAGAGCTCAGAGACATGGGCCTTGCTGTGTTGTCCAGGCAGCCTCCTCCATCCCTGCGTGATCGCAGTAACGGTGCCCTGGCGCTGGCCGCTGCGTTAAGGCTATGCAGTTTAAACTGCGAGAGCCTGGAGTGCAGAACTTAGTGTTCTGTATTGGAATTACTTTTGCTGCATGTTTTCCTCTCTCTTTTAAATGGGTTCTTAATAGCTGCTTTTTTTTAAACCTGTGTCCTGAAAAAAAGCTGAATTTCAATGCACACACTGTGATATTACCAGCCCTGAAGACAATGTTAGAATGCAGGTTCTGCACTTCATTGCTATTGATTGAAGCTGGTGTTATTCCTGTCTCGTCACTTGGTGTTGAAGTTCTCTCATCTCATGGCACTGAATTAGACTGGTGGGTTCCTGTCCTCTGGGAAAGAGCCTGCTGGGGACAAGTGTCTTGAAAATGGGGTCATCTGAGTTTCTTTTGTGAAAGCTTACTTCAAGTGTGGGTAGTACCTCATCAACCCAGTTAGACTGAGTTAGATCTTAAACTTGGACAGTGAGAGGTATTCAGAAAGTTGTTTTCAAACGCTCAGCTTCTGAAAGAAAAGAGATGGACCGGCACGTGCTTTGTGTGGCTGCTCATCGCTCCGTCCTTCAAGTGTCTCATGAACCTGCTGTCCAAGAGTAACAGCACTGGAGGGAGGAATGACATTTCAGAGATAATTTTTACAGTTTTGTGTGGGCAGTAGAGGGGAGAGCAGAGTTCATGACCCATTAAGGAAGGACACACAGAGCTCAGATGTTCATTCTGCTTGGCAGCGGGCAGGCAGTGGATCTGCCAGCAGCTGGATTAGCCACAGCACAGACATGGGCCGAGGGGACAAAGCACACAAATTGGGAGGAAACTGGCGGTTCATTAACTCTCCTGCTCCTTTGGTTTTTAATTTTTTCCCCACTCTTAGCAAAGCTGGCAGGTAACTGAGGACTGTGACTATGTTAGGCTTTACCAGCTCAGCTTCAGGTGCCCGTGGCAGTTTCCTTTGGAGGAGTCGGGGCATTGGCACGGCAGCACAGGGGTGAGGCACAGCCCAGCGTATGAAGGAGGCTGGCAGAAACCTTCTGCAGAATTCTTTGATGCTACTTGAATTGTCTGACACAGATTTCCCTTTGCCCGTGGCAGGAGGCCCTTTGCCACTGCTGTAGCCAGAGAAGGGCTGGAGGGTGAGGACCACCCTGGGAAGGGTGGGAAATGGCACAGGAGCAGGCCAGGAAAGCAGAGCGTGTTGCTTAACCAGTGCTTGTCTGTTCCGCAGAATGTATGAACTCTGAGCTGCTGGAAGAGCTGATGTCATCTGAAGGTGAGTCTTTGAGTCTCCTCACCATGGTCTGGCCTTTCTGGGGAAGGAAGGCCATATTGGGTGACTTCAGCCAGCTGACAGTCTTGCGGCTGCAGACTCACCCTCGCCTTCTCTGGGTTCTGGACACAGACTCTGTTCTCACTGTCCTGCTCAGGAGAGCCTGTCTCTTCTGTATCATGAGGCTGATTGGAAGCAACCTCAAAGACTGTTCCTGTGAGGTGCCTCCTCGTGGCTCCGCAGCTCGGTGTCGGTTGGCAGCTCTTGGCTAGGTGTGGGAGTGACGAGTTTTGTAACCAACCGTGGGCTTCTCTTTCCCCAGTGTTTGCTCCCTTGCTGCGCCTCTCCCCTCCACCTGGAGATCACGACTACATCTATAACCTGGATGAGAGTGAAGGCATCTGTGACCTCTTTGACGTGCCCGTCCTCAACCTCTGACTTCCCAGCACGGCTGCGAGCCTCGCAATCACATACCAGTTTGTAACTCTTTGGAAAGTGTATTTTTGGATTCCTTTTGTGCTAGAGCTCAATGAGTGAGCGATTCAGAGATGCTCTCATGTGGACTCAGAACCAAGAGACGTGGACTTGCTGGCTGGGAGCCTCCCCATAGCTTCTTCCTTTTCCTCTGTTGCACGTGCGAGGTACATGTGCAACTCACCCCCATGCATCTCTCTCCACTGGATCAAAGGGTCTGTGTTTTGAGTGTTCCCAGTTCACCCGCAGAGTTTGCCCACGTGCCTCTCCGAGCTTCCTCAGATCTGCATGCCTTGGTTTCTCCTGCACTCCTAGAGGCACTTTGCACCTCCTAGCTACCAGCTGCTACAAGGAGCCCTACCATCGTGGTCAGTTCACAAGCCCGGAGGTAGTTAGCTAGATTTCTCAATGTGAGCAGTTCAGAGTGGGGTGGTTTATATTTCTGGGAAAAATACATGGCGTCAGAGGGGGGAAAAAAAAAAAGAAATGGCACCAGAGTGTCCATTGCTGCCAGTGACTCCAGACCAAGCTAGTCTGTTTTACACGAAAAAGCACTTTTTTTTAGACAGCTGTGCCTCCTAGTGGGACTCGGGAGTTGAGCATTCCCAGTAGGACCCAGGAGCTGAGGCTTCCACTGCTCGTGCATCAGCAGGAAAGCTGGCTCTGTATTCACCCTCTGCTGAGGCACGAGCCCAGCTCCAGCTCCTTGTGCACGAGCTGTGCTGTTTCTACAGGGCTACAGGAGAGGTGCCAGTTGGTGTTTTTAAATTTGTATTTGTTCTGCCTGAGTGAAGAGATGTTTGAACGGGTAAGACTGCTCCAGCTGGTGCCCGTGAGGTATCCAGGTAAGTGAGAGCCCACTTATCTTTGTGAACACCTGCCTTCTCCAGCCATTGCACTTGAGCCTTCAGCTGTCCAAAAGGCGACCAAGCAGTAACAACTCAGTAGTACTTTGCTGTGACAAGTTACGTTGGTGTTGTTAAAATAGTGCTTCCCCACCCCTTTTTCTCTCTCAGCATCTGCTCAGGATCAGCCATTCTGTGTATTTGAATTTGCTCCTTTAGTGTTCATACCCATGCTCCCACCTCCTGATCCTGTGGGCAGGTCGCTACCCAGTGTGATGCTTTCTCTGCATCATTTTTCCGCAAGATTTTCTCCCTTGCCCTGTAATGGAAGGTCAGCTGCTGGGTTGGTTACGATGCTCAGGTGGTACCCATCTTGGACCTTGGTGCATTTTAGTTGAAGTAAAACGCCCTGATGGATTTGTGTTGTATTTTGCAAGCCCCAGCTTTGGTTTTCAGTCAGATCCTGTAGTTGAGTGTGTTCAGTTTTGCTGATGCAGTGGTGGCAGCCATCCTGCCTTTCCTGCTCCGTAAACTGCCAAGGAGCGGGCCAGGCCAGAGCGTGGCTGGCTGCTGCAGAGAGGTGGCCTGCAGCCACCCACGTAACCAGCTGGTGTTTCAGCTTCTGTGCTGAGCTGCTCACTGCCTGTGAACCGCACACCAGCTGGAGCACGAGCAATAAGGGATGTGAAGTCTTCAATTCCTGGAGCTTGCAGAGGTGAGAAGGGTTTGTGCTTGGGACCTGCAGCTCCGAGGTGGTGCCTAGGGCCATCCTCCCTGTGTGGGACTCCTCCAGAAGAGCCGTCCCTCTCTGCAGCCCCGAAGCACCAGCGTCCACTTTGGGAAAAGCGTGAAGAATTCAGGAGGAGCAACAAGATGCTCTCTAGTTTGGCAGCAGGCAGCTGCTGCTGGCGAGGCAGCCGTGGCGTGGGACCCTGCCGGGGGATGAACTTCCAGCCCGCATGCAGCCAGATCCTGGACTTTCCCTCCTTCGCATGGAAGCTGACCGGACACCCCAGTCCTGCGTGCGCGTTAGCTAGGCTCCGTGGCTTTCGTGTGGCTCGAGTTCTCTGTGTACTGCCTGGCCCTTCTAAGTGTTTGTGTCCCCCAGCCGTTAGACGCCTTCGGAAAAGGATACCTAGAGAAAAATTTACAGTCGCAAATGAACTTTGATTCATATATAAAGATTATTTTTATACTTTTTTTTGCAAGGAAAGAAAATTGCCTGTAATATTTGTACAGTGTTCGCTGAAATTAATAAACAAAAAACTTTCCAGAGT
>NW_010143788.1:0-8902 GCF_000699245.1 Pterocles gutturalis | reverse complement strand
CGGGCGTGAATTTGGGGTGTCATTTATTTTTATATATTTTCCCCCCCGTAACGTGGTATTTCCAGTGTGGCGGAGGGCAGGCTTGCAGAACGGCAGTAAAACAGTTGCTTTCAGAGCTCCCGGGCTGCCGTGCGGCTTGATAAGCGCGCCTTGGGAGCAGTAACTCTCCGTTTTCGCACCGAGCTGCTTATTTTTAACGCTGCTGCATCGCAGCGTGGTGAGCGCGGCTGTTGCCGTGCTAACGCGGGAGAAGGGCCTTGCACGGAGCTTGTGGAGTCACCTCTTTATTTCGTCTCTTTTCAACTCGACAGAATACCATGCACAATCATTTTCAGCGCTTTACAGCCTGTTCTCTCTTGTTTCCTTCAGCTTTTCTTGTCTAGAACTTTGAATATAACTGGATAACGAGAAGCTGCTCTTTTAGAAAAATTACCTGCAATAATTTTATTTTCTCTTAAAGTCTTATTGCGGTGGTTGTTTGTCAAGAAAAAAATGACAGGACTTTCATGGAAGTTAAATTTTCTGTTAAAGGAACCCTGTCGTTGAGCAGCTCCAGTTACATATAAGATCTTCTGAGGGTTTGTTTTGAACTGCCAAAGAATTAAATTTGATGCTGTACTCTGAGTGATACCAGTACTTTTAAGGAGCTTTATTGCTGTTTCCAGTGATACAGAAACTTCAACCTTACCGTCTTTCAAAGAAAACATTTTCTCCTCTCACAGTTTTGTCGAGATCCTGCTTCAGGTGTTGTAAATCCGTTAGACCTTAGAGGGCTATGTACCCACACTTCTTTGTAGCTTCAAGGTGGTCGTACCTGAAAAATTAAATTTTATTTGTCCTTAACTAGTACCTTTTTAAAAGAAGTAGTATGTGCATAGTGTATCTGTCTTCTTTGTGTAAATGTATTTGCCATACAGCTTTAGAATGGCAGAGCACAACATGACTGTGTTTTCACAGCTTGTTTCTTTGTATTTCATGTATTAAAGTCTTGAGCTTTCAAGCTCTATATATGTCAGAAGCTGTAGATTTGAATCACTGCAGAACATGAAACTTGGGAATACGTAATCAAATAATATATGATTTTGGTAATAGATTGCAGCTTAAATGAGATGTAAAAATAAACAGTTTTGAGAAATTATTTTGAATTGATTACGTAATTTACATAAACTTTTCATTATTGTAATGAAATAATGTTTCATTTCTAATATCCTATCTGAGGAAGAGTTATTTTTGCCTTACATTAAAGGCTCAACTAAAGCAAATGCTTAAGCAAGTGTAAAAATTTCTTTAGCTAGAAGTCACACAGGCTTCAGCATGCCTGTGTAGTATTTGATGCTTAAACATCAAAATAACTTACGAGCTGGAAGTCCCTTTTCTCAGAGGAGACGGGCACAGCGATAATAAAGTGCTGAATATTCCTTGGTAGTGGGTGCCATAATTAGGCTGTAAATTTGTTTTTGTCTCTAGAATATTTCAAGTTATGTACTGCTCCAGCTCAGCAGGCTGCTGCTGGCCTGCGTCTCTCCGGGGACACCATCTTTTCTGGGTCTTCCTGAAAACATCATACGTGTGTGTATTGCAGACTTATGTAGTGGCCTTAATGAAAGGTGTGGGTTTTGTTTAAAAATAAAGCTAAAGATGACAGTTTTGATCTGAATTGCTTCTCTTACAGTGTGGGATGTTAATCTTTCCTTGCTGTCACATGCATGTCTTGGCCTTAAGAGTTCTGGGTTCAAACGTGCTCGCCATAGGTGGAGTCTTTGAGCAAGACTGCTGCTGTATTCTGAGGAGTCTCTAGTTGGCACATGTGAAACTATTTGTTTTCCAAAGCATAGGGCTCAGCTGAATTTGGATGAGATTGTACACACAAAGCGAACAGCACATTCCTGATAATCAGGGCAATTCTTCCAGTTTCAAGCATTTTAATGGACAGATTGCAAGCACTCACAAGGAAGATGGATCTTGTCTCAGTGCTCTTGTAATCTCATTCCTTCATTACTCTTTTCTTGTCTGCATTTAGGCTTGTACCCTCTTCCTTGGTCATCCCAGTGAGTTCTGCTTCCCACGCTATCTTTTGTAACTCCTGCTGCTTTTGAGATGTGCACGTACATACCATAGCATCCCTGGCCAACCTTTGTCTGCCTTTCCTTGCCACTGGCTTTTTTCATGGATTGTCACATCTCTTGCACATTCCTACCATTCAACAGAATGCTTTCTGCTCTTTTTGCATTTAGAAGGGGGCAGTTTGTTTTTTCATGTCTTCTGTGCTGCAAGGTAATGGGTGCACCTGGTAAAGAGAGCATGAATTGGTAGCCTATTCCTCTGCCTTGCACCACAAAAGATCGAAAGAAGGTTTTTGCTTAGTTTGTGAATCCTTAAGATGGATTGTGATCCTAACAGATGGATCATCTTCTGGAATCTGAGAATTCACCTCTGAAATGCAAGTTCCTCTAAATAGAGGTGTGCATAGATCTGTTCTGAGGACAGTAAGGAATCTGAGGGAGGTGCCTGTCCACGGACACCACATGTCTGGGGGAGGAGGGGAAGGAGGCTTTAGGAGCCATCATGGCACAGTGGGGTCTGTGGGGTTCTGCCTGTACCTTAGTCTGTAACTTGAGCTGCTCTCAGTTGTATTTACTGAAGGGACATATATGGTTTTGGTTCTCTGCACAGCAGGCATTGTTGATCAGTTACTCAAAACTGGAATTGGACTAAATTAGTGAATGCTTCCAGTGGCTTAGTCTGATAAAATTTTCTGTGTTACATTGCTTTTTTGGTTGTATAGTGGGATTATACGTTGCTCCACCAAGATAACACGTTAAATAAATTAAGATCTCAGTTTTGAAGGGAATTTGTTTCTCAAAAAAATCTCATTTTTTGGGGGGAAGAACCTAGCAAGTTTGCAATATTCAAAGTTGACATCAGAGTTACACTTAGTTCTTCCCTCAGTCTTTATTATCTGCTGAATGTTTCCCTCTGTATACACTTGAGAGGAAATTGTGTTATCTGTTTAATGCTCTTGAACTTCATTTCTGATGACAGGCTTCTCTAGAATCAAAAGATGGGTCTGTATTCACAAGTTAATTGGTGTTGCCCATATCTTAAGTATATTCCTACTGAGCTAACATGGTATTACACAGAGTTTCTTAGAATATATTTAGATGTACTGGTTTTCAATTTATATTTGTAATCTGGTGGTTTTTTGGTTTTTTTGGTTCATTTTCAATTCAAGGTAAAGATTGTCAATTCAGTAGGTTGTCCATTTAGTTCCTGAAATACAAGTATAGAGTAAACTACTGCTGCTGTCGTTGCTAATACTGATCCATCTATAATGTAGTTATCAGATTACTAATTAATCTACAACCACACAGAGCAACCCACTCAAAATTCCCTGTTTTGTTGGCAGTCTCATCAGATTTGTGGGATTTGAAGGCGCACAGCCAGGATTGTTTTGGTGATGTAAATTAGACATTTTTGTGATACCTTGACAATTAAGAGAGTTAGAAGTCTGTTTGACATGAAAGTAATACTGATAGAAATAGTTGGTCTCAGTTTTAGATTTTTAGCCCTTAAGTATTTGCCTGTTCACCAAATGTTCCTTGTTTTACTTAAAACACTCAGCAATGTAACTGGAGATGTTATGATTTAAGGATTCCTGCAGATAGGAATTACTGCTCATTTCTAGGAGTAATTTGAATACAATTCTGACATGCATCATCCTGTATGCTTGCTTTATATGGCCAGTATTTTGTATACATGTATACTTGATGGTAAAAAACAAACCCCGAAAGCTAGCAGTTTTTAAAATATATGGGTTCACTGTTTAAGTGCTTTGAGTCTGTTTCTTACTTTGTGACTTCCAGGGGGAAAATGCACTTGGAATGAAATCTAGTGCTTTATCTCATTAACATGTGCTGAAAAATTATTTAGAGGGTTTTATTTTTTTCCAACGTAGAACTCATGTTCTACGTTTTTCAAGTATAAAACATAAAATCAGATGACTTACCATAGGTTCAGCTTTTTTCTGATCTCAGGCCCACCATTCAGTTTCTGAGCGTGCACATTGTAATTATTTATCCTTTTTTTTTTTTTTACTATTAAAACAACAATAATTTATTACCAGTCAGTCTGCAATAAAGAAATGGGGTTGGTTTTCTTTTTTTAGAAAAGAAGGTATGCTTGAGCATTGATAATACGAGTTTGGCTGGGAGAGAAGAAACGTATCACTTTGAGCAAGGAATATCATTTGATTTGAGAGAAACCTGCTGGTTTGTTTTGCATTGTTCCTGTCGCAGTACGCCTGCCAGCCATTCCATGTGTACACACACAAGTATTCAGAATGATGCGTAGGTATTTACAGTCATATTTTAATTTATGTTTTGGTACACATTATGTGCCCCTTCCTAGTGCTAAACCTATACAGCAGCGTACTAAGAATAAATAACTGTCCCATTAATGCATTGATCATTGACTAGGTGCATTAGTATACTTTTTCGAACTTTAATAAAGCTTTCTGAATCCTGGTCTCTGTACCTCTGCAAATGGTACTGTATGGATCTGAATTGCTTGTTATCCTCTGTGCAGGACTTTTGGTATCGGATCTCTCTGAAGACTCCCAAATCTGTTTCAAATCTGTGGCTCAGGAAGCTGTGCTGGTCACTGAGGTAGTTATTTAGAAGCAGTGCTGTGGTAACAGTGCCACCCAAGGCCAATGTGATCATTGAACTAAACATTTGCTTGTGAGGTGCTGGTCCCAGAGCTGCCGCATCAGTTTAATGAGCTTTCTGTCAGCACTGCTGACAGGTAATATGCTGATGGAACTCCTCTGACCTCTGTTGATTAACCAGTAATTTCTTCTCTCATATGTCCAAGAAACCTGTGAAGTTAGCAGTTGTATTTGAAATCAACCTGAGTCTTCTCCACATGTGTAGGACTTCTTGGTGGGCGGCTTTTTTGATCTGCCTGCATTTTTTATATGCCATACGTTTGAAAATCATAGCATCCTTAGCACTCCCACAGTGTGAAATTGCACATGTGTGCATAATTCATAATATTAGAGTAAGGAATTGCAAACATTCTTTATTTGCACTGGTTAATCCAGGTTGGGTTTTTTTGTATCAAATGCAAGCACTGATCTCTGACAATACTTTTAACATCCGTGATTTGTACATAGGATTCACAATGTAAACAATGTATGGTGATGACTTTGTAGGAAAAAGACTGCTGGAAAGTAAAGTAATTATGTGAGGCTAAATGTGGTTCTCACTGCTCATTCTGAAGTCAGAAGAGGTGTGCTTGGTTATGGTAGTGATAAATCTGGGCTTACATTTATATGTTATTTCTGAAGAGGTACCAAACTCTGGCAGTGAATTAGTCTTGAACTGCATTATAATCAGGATGTGTTTCTGGTGGAACAGAAAGGTTGAAATACTACAAAAAGAGTAAAAAAGAGCTTTGAATTTGACTGCAAACCTCTGCTTTGGGCAAGGTGAGTTTCTGCAAGTTAGCTGTGCTGCCAGTCGGGGCATATGCATCATGCTTATGCGGTTGACAGTGCTGTCAGTCTTGATTAGGTTCTTCTCCAGCGCCAGGGGTACAGTTTGTGGTTCATAATTCACAACAGTTCTTTGCTGTCTAGAAAATAATTGTGTAATTTTCTATTTAGTTGCATATCTTGCCCCTCTATATGAATCCAACTATTGTTACCAGATTCTTTAGTAGAGGTTTTTGTTCTGTATTTTAGCCTTGTTTCGATTTTATACAGTGGATGATTAATGTGGTGGAAATTGCTGTTTATGTTTGGCTTGCATTTGCAAGAGACTGGAAAAAAATACATTAGGATAAATTATAGGAGGAAGCATGTAGAAATTTAGAAATGCCTAACATTAAGTAGTTTGTTATGTTTATTTACTGAAAGTCAATCTGACCGACCATAGTTTGAAGTCAAGATGCAATGGTAGACTACTGAAAAAGGGTAAGGGCTGTTGATGAAGAAACAAATCCATCTCAGCTATTGAAGCATTTGATCCGGGCATCCACGGGATCTAGATTTCATTCCTGACCCTGCTACGTTTTTCTGCTGTAGTACTGGAAAAGATTATCGTGCAGGTACATAAGAGAACACAAGTAAGATTTTAGAGAGCTTTACTTTCTATGTTTTAATTTCTGAGCTTACAGCTGTTAAATGACTATGTAATTAGTAAGATACACACTTGGGTCCTCTAAAAAAGCTATGTCTGGACTAGTCAGTTTTTCAGTCTACATCACTCATTTTTTGCATTGAACCCAGAAGACTGTAATGCATACTAATTACCAGTTGAAGTGTATTTAACCAGCATGTTAACTGTAGGTACTAATTTTGATTTTTCACAGATGTTTGTTAATCAGACTAGTTTTGGGGAATTACTGATATTTGCAATCATATCAGTTGTTAAGGACCCTAATGCAACCCTAATTCAGAAAAACCTTAATTATTATGTTACGGTGCTGACATACTTGAACTGATTTTTGGGATCCAGGTTTGTCAAACATGGGAATGCGGTTTTCTAGAATTTCATAATGAAAGTTTCAGTATTGTGTGGTTATATGTCATTTGCCATTTTACTATTCTGGATTGGTTTTTGAAAGTGTTATAAAATTATAATGGTTTTGTACATTATTTAGAAGTGTGTTAAAAATAAAAGTGATGTTTCTTTTCAAATGAAATAAATGGATATTATTTCAAACTTCTCAGTGCTGTCTGTGCAAGGAGGGTGAAAAATCACAAGGTTGCTGAATATTTGGAGTAGCTTTTTTCCTGTCTTTCTTTCCCAGTTCTTTCTTCCTGCATGTTCTAGATTGGATTTTATAACCCTAAGTTTTCTTCCATGACTGCTATTACAAATTATCCCATTTCCTGTTAATCATCCTCTAAGCATCATCTTTTTTTTTTTTTTTTTTCTCTAAGGAGTTTCTGCTACTGTCACTGCAGGTTTTTTCCTTTGTTGAGAAATACAGTTGCCATTGTTTAAATGGCAATTTTTTTCCAGATGTTATTTGCCACATTCTCCACTCCGTGGGGTCTCCTCATGCTCTCCTCTCATCTGCCAGAGTTCCCAAGTGCCCCAAACCCACTTTCTGCTCCATGGCAGCGTGCCCTTTACCAGCTCTTGCTTTGCTTTTCAGCTGCCTAAATCCCACCTGCTGTTTCTTAGTTTTTCAATTCCTACTTTTCATCAGAGACTACAGTTTCCATTTGCTAGAATGAGTTTACACAAAAACTTATCTTTTAGCATTGCATCTTTTCTCCAAAACAAGTGACAGCACCCAAAAGATTCTATTTGTTTGAGTATTGGTGGAGGGAAAAAATACAGGAGGTGCTCTCTAGATAGGCAACTGGACAAAGTCTTAATGAAAAATCCTTTATTTTTAACCAGCCTTTCTCCTATCCCTCCCCCCCCCACCGCATCCCTCAAGTTGGAAGGTGTTGAGATTTTAAAGCATACTTGAGTTTACAGTTTTTTCTGTTCAGGGAATTGGAGGGGGGCGGCTTGGGTTTTTTTTAAATAAAAAATTGCACCTAGGTACCCTGCTGGATGGCATATTTTACCGATCAGTGTTACACTGGGGGGTTACATTGCTGGTGCAGCTTTTGTCAAAAAGCATAATAAAGTCAGCAACGCGCATCACTAACTCACTGCTTTGTAACAGTGTGAGACTTGTTTCAGCATCACTTCTTGAGACTGACTGTTGCTTCCTTCTATCAGGCTCTGTTTTCAATTCAGAGATTTTTCAGGCTAATCATTTTCTGTCTCAGGCTGATTTTTTGGTGGAAAGTGTTTTAGTCATCTTGAAGAATAGTAAGATTTTTCTTAATATATACTGTAGTAGTATTTTGGTGACTAATCGTTTCAGGAATGCAATATGCATTACTGTCCTTCTGAAGGTCTTCCCAAATACCATAATTAACATGCCTCTGAAAATTGCAACTTGCATGTGATCTGTGAAGATTTGCAAGAGGTCACAAAGTCAAGTCTCAAGTTTTCACTTAAGTGAGTACCTCATGACTAAACCCATACTTGTGTATTTTCTGCAGGACAGCTCTTGAGATTAAGCAGAATACATGTGCGTCAGTTTTGCTGAGCAGCCATGCAGAGCCCCCACCCCTCCAGGGTTCATGTATTTTCCTAAAAATGGATGCTTTCAGATGATTTTCAACTAATGAGGTGCAATATTTGAAGTGGGTAAAGGAAATCTTTTTCTCACAGGTTCTTGCTGAGAAAATTCATCACAGAATGAATGGATGCTTTCAGATGATTTTCAACTAACGAGGTGCAATCTTTAAAGTGGGTAAAGGAAATCTTTTTCTCCCAGGTTCTTGCTGAGAAAATTAATCACAGACTAGAGGTTTAAACAAAAAGCTTAGTGATGTAAATGTACAGAAATAAAGCAATTTTTGGAAAGAAGCTGGTGAGATTTGGATTGGAAGAAGGATGAAGACAAATATGCTGGAGAAAGAGCATGTAAACCAGTTAGCAGAGAAGGCGGGGAAGAGGTTGACTAAAGCTGAGGTAAGGGGAGAGACTTGAGTTTGGTGAAAACAGACTGCTTCCAAAAAGCCAAGGCAAATTTATAAAGACACGACAGGGGGCTAGATTTGTGGGTGGATGATGTACCAACAGCGTGGCGATACTGTTCAAAATGTATGCAATATCAAAACTATTAGATATCATCAAACAGTTTAAGTTGGAAGGGGCCTCCAGAGGTTATCTAGTCCAGCCCTGATCAAGGCAGGTCTCACTAGGCCAGGTTGCCCAGGGCTGTGTCAGGTTGGGTCTTCAATGCCTACAAGGATGGGGAGCCCATAACCTTTCTTGGCAACCTGTTACTGTATTTGACCACTCCTACAAGGAAAAAAAAAAAA
>NW_010143787.1:554-884 GCF_000699245.1 Pterocles gutturalis | reverse complement strand
ATTTGGAGTTCAAAGGGAGTATTTTGGGGGAAAAGTGAATATTTGGGTAGAAAATGGAATATTTTGGGGGAAAAAAGTGAATTTTTTGGGGGAAAGTGAATATTTGGGGGGAAAAGGGAAAATTTGGGGAGAAAGGGAATATTTTTGGGGAAAAAAGTGATTTTTTTTGGGAAAAGTGAATATTTTTGGGGAAAAGGGTAAATTTGGTGGAAAAAGTGATTTTTTTGGGGGAAAACTGAAAATCTTTTGGGAAGGGGGAATATTTGGGGAGAAAATGTCTTTTTTGGGGGGAAGGGAATATTTTGGGGAAAAAAGGGAA
Organism: Pterocles gutturalis; assembly: GCF_000699245.1. Taxonomy (NCBI): domain Eukaryota; kingdom Metazoa; phylum Chordata; class Aves; order Pterocliformes; family Pteroclidae; genus Pterocles; species Pterocles gutturalis. Next base: position 565 of record NW_010143787.1, on the reverse strand, counting down.
TATTTTAGGGG
>NW_010143787.1:0-282 GCF_000699245.1 Pterocles gutturalis | reverse complement strand
TTAAATTTTTTTTAGGGAAGGGGAATATTTGGGGAGAAAGTGTCTTTTTTGGGGAAAAAGGGAAATTTTTTGGGGAAAAGTGAATATTTGGGGGGAAAAATGATTTTTTTGGGGGGGAAAGTAACTATTTGGGGGGGAAGTGGATAATTTGGAGTTCAAAGGGAGTATTTTGGGGAAAAAGCGAATATTTGGGGAGAAAATTGAATATTTTGGGGGAAAAAAGTGAATTTTTTTGGGAAAGTGAATATTTGGGGGGAAAAGGGAAATTTGGGAGAGAACGTG
>NW_010143786.1:3833-4131 GCF_000699245.1 Pterocles gutturalis | reverse complement strand
CAGAGGCCCCTTTCCCCCCGCACGCTCCTGCCTCCCACCCCCCTCTCCCCCCGCAGCTGGCGGCACGCCGCTGGCCCTGAACACAGCCCCTTTCTTCCGCCGGGATTTCTCCTGCAGCTTCCTGGAGCCTTTCCAAACCCTCCAGCACAGCAAAGCCCAGCTCCCCGGCACGGGTGGGGGGACGCTCACAGCAGCATCCGCAGAAGGGTCAGGGCTGGGATTCCCAAATCCCCGGCTCCTGCCCCGAGCGGGATGCTCAGACACGCCGAGTCCCCGCTGCCCCATGGGAAGGGTCTCC
>NW_010143786.1:3380-3679 GCF_000699245.1 Pterocles gutturalis | reverse complement strand
CCAACCCAGGACGGGCTGCTCCCGATCACTGAACTTCTGCAGGATGCTCTCGAGCTCTTGGAATCCAGAGGGACGGGAGAGGGACAAAGCTTCCCCAGCATCCCATCCGGCTACACCGGGTCCGTCTGCGTGGCCGGGAAACACCGCGAACCTTCTGCAGAGAAACCCGCGCCCATCCTGACATCGCATGAATTCAAACCAAACCGATGAACCTGCAGAGAAAGTGGGGAGAAAAACCAGCCCTGGTTTTCCACGTGGAGGTGGAAGGAGAGAGGACAGAGCCTCACCTGCGGTGGCAA
>NW_010143786.1:2934-3338 GCF_000699245.1 Pterocles gutturalis | reverse complement strand
GCCGGCCGCGGTACCCGAGCTGGGAGGATGCCAGCGGAGGAGGGATGAAGGCAGCGGCTGGAGCCAGACAAGGCAGCAGGGATGCAGCAAGCGGCTCAGGGAGGATCATCCCCAGTGTCTGCCAGGGCGCAGGGAATGGAAAAGGAGGGCAGCCCGTGCCCGGTGCCTTCCCAGGGCAAGGGATGGGGCAGCTCGGGCGTGCGGGGCTCCCAGGATGCTGCCATGGGGCAGAAAGCCCAGCACAGCCCTCGGGGCTCGACCCCCATGGGCTGAACGGGGCACCCTGCCGTGCCAGGGCTCAGCAGGGCGGAAAAGCCGCGACGTGAAGCCAGGTGACATTTAAACCCAGACAGGGCTGCAGCAAAGGTGGCAGTGGCAGCGTTTTTATTTAATCCCCTGGGTTG
>NW_010143786.1:2034-2365 GCF_000699245.1 Pterocles gutturalis | reverse complement strand
CCCCAGCCAGCACAACGGGATCGATGTCGGATTGCTCGGGGCTGGTGATGGAGCTGCCAGGCGACGGCTTCCCGGCTGCAGAAACGGTCCCAAAGACACCGAAACCCGGCTCCAAACCTCGTTTTTCGGGACCAGCTTTCCCCAGCACTGGGACCCTGCGCTGAGGGAGTGTCCATGGGGGAAAGCCCCTTTTCCAGGAGAGCAGGATGATGCCAAGGGGAAGAAAAGCAGCAGCCGGGCTCTTCGCAAGCCCTGCTGCCCTTCCTCTTCAAAGGGCTCCATCTCATCCTCCTCCCTCCCTGCTCCCAGCATCCCTGACAAAGGGAACGGA
>NW_010143786.1:564-781 GCF_000699245.1 Pterocles gutturalis | reverse complement strand
CCCTCCGGGGACAAGCGTCCCACATCCCTCAGGGCTCCGGGACCAGGACCCAGCAGAGCTCCCCCAGCCCCACGGAGCGGGGGGCCGGATGGGACACCGGGAGGGCACGGTGACACGCGCCCCGGCCCAGGGACACACGCTGAGCCCGGGAATATCAGGTGCCGGCTGTTTTCCCTCGGGAACGGGACCGCTGTGCTCCCCCGCCGGCTCCGGGGAT
>NW_010143786.1:0-476 GCF_000699245.1 Pterocles gutturalis | reverse complement strand
GACACGAAGGCGGCTTCAATGCGAGCGGGTGGAGGGGAGAAACCCCTGCTGCTGCCTGAGCCCTCCCCAGCACAGCTCTGCCCTTCACCTCTCCCCCAGCTCTGCCCCACACCCTTCCCTCTCCCCCCAAAGCTTTTTCTTGAAGATATATAATTTTTCTCCCTTGGATATATTTTTTTATTCCTTTTTTAAATTTTTTTTTTCCCCTCAGATATATTTTTTTTTAATTCTTCTTATTTCTTTGACTCCATTAATATTTTTCCAACTACCCAGCTCCCTGGCTCTCTGCTGGGTGGCAGCAGCAGGACCAGGGGCCATCCCCAAAGTGACCAAATCCCTCCCCAGCCTCCCCCCCGCCCCCTCTCCACCCCCACACTTCAAAAAAAAAAAAAGCTCCAGCTTTGCCAGGCGTTGGCCCAGGCTTTAGGCACCGACTGGACAATCCCAGTGCCCGGAGCAGCATCGCCCCGGAGCCC
>NW_010143785.1:0-784 GCF_000699245.1 Pterocles gutturalis | reverse complement strand
ATTTGAACAATTTTGTGTCAATTATGTCACGTAATCTCACAATTAAGTTTGTTGCTTACTCAAAGACCGTAATTCTGTATCTTTCCTGGACAAAAGAGAACATCAAGGTTTCCCAGTTCCCAACAATCATCTAAAATCTACATGTACAACCTCCAGGCCTTTGCAGGTTTTAAATTAAGATTACAAGTGTACTTTTAGACAATATGTAGGTTCATTGCAAGAGTTTTTGATTCAAATCCAGTGGCCTGAGCTGTTGAGGAGGATGGCTGTAAGAACTTCTGGCTGTAAAACCTTCATACATGTCTGGTTTTACAAGCTGGTTCCCTGCCACAATGTCTGTTGAACTATATTGTCAAATGTAAAACTGTATATCCAGGACTGTTGGGACTACAGTGTCCACTTAAAAAAAAAAAAAAATAAAAGGAAAAGTGACTTTCAGAAGGATTTGTCTGTGGTAGACAATTATGTAGTTGTAAATAAACTATTCCGTATCTGCTGTGCTGTACTGCTTGCTGAAGTTACCTACCGAGGACAAAGAGGTATGACTTTAAAGAGGTGTTTAAACTCAAAGATAAATAGCTGAAGCAAATGACAGCTAAGATTGAATTATAATCATTACAGTTTGAATGCTACAACATTTACATGTTTAAAGGAAATTTTTGGTTATTGTTTTCAAGGCTGTGGCAAACTCCCTGTCAGTTTGACAGAATTTCATAGAATTCAGTTTTGTTTGTGTAAAAGTTGTATGAGGCTCCCTCTGTAACAATCACAGGGAATCGAGACA
>NW_010143784.1:0-1207 GCF_000699245.1 Pterocles gutturalis | reverse complement strand
ATATTTCATCTGTTCTCGGAAGTGTCACTCCTATTTTATTTAGCAGCATAAGAAAGTAGGATGTCACTTGTTATTGTTGAGCTTCTGAAAACATCAAGAGCCTATTCAAAGGATCTTGCACTATTCTAAACTTGCTGTTTCCATTTTTTTCCTCAGCAACTGTTGTACTCTGTAGCTGTGCAAACTAAGAAGTTAAATGTATTTCAGCTGGAAAAACTATATGCTGCTCTTTGTCAGTGCATTTACCAACACCAGGAAGATTATGACAAAACCCAGTTAGTGAAGGTAATTTTTTTTTTCTTTTTGTAGCACTTTCTATAACTGTTATGCATCTGCGTGTTAATGCGTGTGTGTGCACTCTGGACACGACAGTTATTTAGCATTACTCTTTTCTGTTTAGTTCCCTGCGGTACAAGACTTCATTTCAGTCTGGAAGACATTTGACCGTAGTGCAAAACCATTGCTGTATTTGGCATAATTGTTGGCAGTTTCAGTTCCAGCAGGAAAAGGCTTGAACTGGAAGAGAATGGGTACACCCACAGAGCCCTCTCAAAGCACTTCACCTCAGTCTGTCAGTCGTCCTTCTCCAGAAGCTTTTTTGGGGGGTGAGTGACTATGAAAGAGGGGTGCTTTTCTCAGTCTATCGCTTCCTCTTCTCCCCTTACAGGCAGTCAGACACAGTAATACTTCATAGAGTAGTTGTTCCACCCCTGAAAAGAAATGACGTGTGAAACATAACAAGAGTTTGAGACTTTTCTCTAGTCTCACCGTTGTCTCTTTTCAACTAGCATGGTTTGAGCATCTTTCATTTTACATACGGGGAGATTTCTGCCTATGACAGGTGAATGCTAATGAGTCAAATCTTCGAGAGGAACCCATACTCCCAGTCAGGCATTCCCAGTATTGAGTTGATTTAGATGGATTGGATATTCAGTCTTCAGATTCAGGATCCTTGAATCTATGTGTCTTTGAGATGCTTGTGCCGGAGAATAAAGAAAATTCAAATTCAGTCTGCCTTAAAAAACAGAAAGCCTCTTCTCTTCAGCCCTGGTCATCTCGATCTCTTCTACATCTGATAACGAGTTGGAACGGGTCTCCGCTCTGGTTGTGCAACAGTGAGGATTATTTCGATTCAGGGAGGACATTCCTGAAACATGCACCCTTCTCTCCTCCAGTGCAGTGACGTGTTCTAGCATGAGAAGGGATT
>NW_010143783.1:570-888 GCF_000699245.1 Pterocles gutturalis | reverse complement strand
CCCCATCATGGGGATCCTAGCATCCTTGGGTGCCCTCCTAACACCATCCCAGGTCCCCGGCACCCTTGGGTGCCCTCCCAACCCCATCATGGGGTGCCCCACACCCTTGGTTGTCCTCCCAAACCCATCATGGGGATCCCAGAACCCTTGGCTGCCCTCCCAACCCCATCCCAGGTCCCCAGCACCCTTGGGTGCCCTCCCAACCCCATCATGGGGTGCCCCACACCCTTGGGTGTCCTCCCAAACCCATCATGGGGATCCCAGAACCCTTGGCTGCCCTCCCAACCCCATCCCAGGTCCCCAGAACCCTTGGGCCCC
>NW_010143783.1:0-326 GCF_000699245.1 Pterocles gutturalis | reverse complement strand
AGGGTCCCCAGCCCCCGTGGTTCCCCCCCCAACCCCATCACAGGGTGCCCAGCACCCTTGGCTGCCCTCCCAACCCCATCATTGGGGATCCCATCCCAAGGCACCCAGCATCCTTGTGTGCCATCCCAATCTCGTCACTGGGGAGTCCATCCCAGGTCCCCAGCACCCTTGGGTGCCCTCCCAACCCCATCATGGGGTTCCCAGCACCCTTGGGCACCCTCCCAACCCCATCCCAGGTCCTCAGCACCCTTGGGTGCCCTCCCAACCCCATCATGGGGTTCCCAGCACCCTTGGGCACCCTCCCAACCCCATCCCAGGTCCTCAGC
>NW_010143782.1:6594-33631 GCF_000699245.1 Pterocles gutturalis | reverse complement strand
TGCTGTCTGGAGACCGCGTGTCTCGATCCGGCCGTCCTCTGACGGTGTCTCTCCCTTGCAGTCACGCCAAAGAGATTCTCCACTGCTTGAAGGAAAAGTACTTCAAAGAGCTGCAGGACCTGGAGGTAGACGGCCAAAAAGTCGAAATGCCGCAGTCGCTGAGCTGGTAAGTGTGCTGGAAGTTAAATAAGGCACGCTGCATATTCCCAACATCGAGCCTGACAAATCCGTTTATTTCTTTTGTCTCTGTCCTTTTTCCATCCCTTTTCCCCCAGGTATCCAGAAGAGTTAGCGTGGCACACTAACTTGAGTAGAAAAATCTTACGCAAGTCGCCACAACTGGAAAAGTTTCATCAGTTTCTGGTTAGCGAGACAGAATGTGTAAGTTTTGGATAGATCTTGGTTTTTTTTTCCTTTCATATCCTGAGCAGTGTTTTATTTAAGTGCATTATGAGAAATTGAGATTACCTTTTCTCTCAGCAGTTGAGTAGCTTGGAAAAATCTGGATTTTATGTTGCTGGTGACAGTAGTTCATCCCATGACTTTGACACATAACTGCAGTGATAAATATTTCTCCTAAACTAGTTGCAATTTTTTTTTGTTTTAGAATTTGAAAATGAGCCCCTGTGAAATAGTTGCTGTTAGGAAACAAATGTTTGAGTCTGGTAAAAAGTGCATGTGTGTACATACCAAGACTTAACCTTTAGCAATGGATGTTTCTTGCTTCCTTGAAGCCCATTTCTCATCTCTTGAGCAGAAACTACATTGTAGAATTAATAAAATTGGAGTAAATATGCAATTACCATAAATTTCAGTTGGGTGAAATACTGTTATTTTGTTTTGCTACATGCTAACAAAATTTAGTCCTAAGTTTATAATAGTGTGTTTTCAATTTCTTTCTCATTTTACTAGATAGAGATTTAAAAAATTTGTTGCAAAAGAAGTGCATTCTTTTGGAATGGAATAAGAAGGACTTTTTTTTTTTTCTTTTCAAGGGAAATATCAGTCGTCAGGAGGCTGTTAGTATGATCCCACCTCTGCTGCTTAATGTTAACCCCCATCATAAGGTAACTCTAGAATATACTGCGTAGTAGAGTTTTTCCTTGGAAGATAGTTTGATGACACTACAAATTACAACAGCAGTATCGATGCTAATACCCAGTTCTGTTTTGTGATTTCTGCACGTAAACAACAGTGGTCAGCTAGTGGTCAGATGATAAATACACTATCAGAGGAACATCTGCTTTTTCAGCTGTATGTAATACACTGTAAAAAACGTTTTTTAAGTAGTTGCATGATCTTTACTTTCAAATTGTAGATGTACTTAGCTGCATCTAAGTTATGTATTCATGTTTCAGCCCCCTTTTAAAGTAAGATGACTGTTCTTAGCTTCCTGCTATCCATCATGCTGTGAACAGATGTAGTTTTCCAGATCCAAATGATCATGTTCTCTACTACGTAATGTTCACCCCTCTGTGCTTTCTGAAGAAGATGTAAACTTCAGCTCTCTAAATCTGTTAGGCAGAATAATTTGGGTGAGCTGAAACATGCTGTGGGAAGTGGCTAAAAAGTATGGACTGCTAACTTTAACTGAGGTGTCTAATGAATGCCCATTATATTTTCTAATGGCAGATTGTAGGAATGGGGATATCTGGAACAAACTTCCTGTTTTAACCATAGTGATGTTTTCATATGCTACGTTTGTTTGCAGAATGAATCTGTCGGGTGGCCTTATTCTCTTGATCTGTTAAGTTAATGAGCTGCTTTCCTATCTCAAGCAGCCATGTTGTGCCCTTCTTTCTTAAAATTTTCATGCTTTATCTTAAAATCTTACGTTTTTCAACCTTCTGACCTATATGTTTTTAAGACTCGTTTGTACATACTTGTTTTTATATTAACATTAATTAGCATGCATAACTTTTCAGTTTGTTTTCTCCTACTCTTACCCAAACCCAGTGTATGACACAGGGCTGATGGCTATGTTATGTGAGACAAGAACTTCTCATCTCTCTTAAATGAATAATGAATTGAGTGATAGATTCAGTCCTAATGTGTCACAGGTACATTTTGGGTTTTGCTTGGAGTTGAGCATGTAGTGGATGTGTTTGACTTAATGTAAAACACAAATTGTGAGAATATCTTCGCACACACCTTACGTTGCATATACTAAGGCACCAGTATACAGTTTTTGCGTTGAATGTTTAACTTTGGTGACTATATTTCGGCAAGCGCTTTCCAGAAATGCCTATAAGATTTCACAAATTTCCTCATAAATCAGACTCAGAATAGGTTCTTTATCCTCTCCTGTGACAAGACAGGAAAGAGCTGCTGTAACGGTGCCTTGGCTGTTGTCATTTAGGACCTTTTATGGTCTTTAGTGCCTTATTTTCTGAGGTGCTTGTTATGATCAGAATTACAGGTTACTTTTCGTGCTTAAGCGGCATGTTCTGTATGTCACGTCTTACATGCTGATTCCTATCTTACACAAGGATCAGTTTGATGACTGTCAAACCTCTCCATAGTTGTGTTAATTTTCGTCTACTTGTCACAATTTAGTTTTCCCTGGCCATCAGTTTGCTGGACAATTTTAGAGCATGTTTAGCCTTGCTTATTCTTCATGATCTCTTGCATTGTCTACAAAAGCAAGTAGAAACCTGTAGCATCACAATTGTTACTTTAAACAGCAGTCAGGACACTGTCTTACTAAGTGTGCTTCATAATGAGCAGACACTGCTGCATGGCAGCACTTACCACATGCTCTCTGGAGGTCTCAGTAAATGCTGTTTGCATTTCTCTGGTGTCCATCTTCCAGTTTAGTCTTGTTCATACCAGGGGCTTGCGTGAGGATCTGAGCAGATCTATCTGCATCTTTTATGCTGTTGCACAAGTTCAGCTAACTTTTACTGGAGCTAAAGGTCCAGTAGATAGATAGGGATGAGTTTCTGAAAATCTGTAACTAGGCAAGAAGAAAGACTCTGAGCTTCCTTACTTAAGAAAACAGTGTTAGCTGTCAAATGGTTTGCTGTGAAAGTGACTCTATGAATGACTTGATCACAAGCCAAGTTTGTGATGAACTAGTAGGGAGAAATATGCTAGAAATCAGGTGTTGGTGTCTGCTGTTCTGCTTCCTGAGGGTGGTTTGAATACTTCTCAAGTGCTTCTTCCAGGATATAGAAACAAGCAGTTGATGCTGCCCTGATTTTTTGCATTAAAATACAAATGTGTGGGGAGGGATAGCAGTTCATTTTTATAAAATCTATGTAATCAACTGTGTTGGATAGTCTCTGATTAATTTATTGATAGTTAAAGTACTACTTGCTTTTGAATGTAACTTTGCCCTTAATGTGTGTTTATGTATAAAGTTCCAGTTGACTTCAGTCGGAATTGCTTGTGAGCTGATAAAAGGACCGTATCCCTGGATCTATATTCAGATTTCTCTTTCAAATTCTTTTCAGCTTATGTATTTGTTCCCTACAAACCAAAGTCCTTTTTATGTTTTAGACCCTGAGAGATAAAGCTGTGTTCTATGATGCATAAAAGAACAGAACTGTACTTCATGTTTTTGAAAATTGGTGTTCAGAACAATCATAATTCTGCAGTTATATGCAAAAATATTTAATTTAAACAAATAAACATAGCAAATTTCTCAGGTACTTGAAAAATACAAGGTAGGTTTTTTTTTAACTTTCTGGTATTTGTAGATTCTAGATATGTGTGCTGCGCCTGGATCTAAGACTGCACAACTCATTGAAATGTTGCACGCAGACATGAATGTTCCTTTTCCCAGTAAGTCTGGAAAAACTACCAAAAACTTTTGTGACTTTGAAATTCTGCTTTTTCTTGTAGAAGGTTATTTTTAATATCACAGATAAGTAACTCCATTTAACTACATATTTAATTCCCAAAGTGGTTGAATGATGTGAGATGCGAAGTACCCCACCTTGAAACTTTGTGGGCTTCCTTGGCTTGAAGGAGAGAGTATATGTATGTTCACAGTTCAGACTACAGTAGATGTGATTACAGCTTAGTTTTTGTATATAAATCGGACTTACTTGGTAGGTGTGGCCCATGAGCCCTTGTGTTTTAGTGATATCCTGAAAACACGGGATTAAGCTGCTTTAGCCTTAAAATGGTCATGATATTTATCTTTTTTTTAAAGCTTCAGAATCTTTACTTTCAGATAGATGCTCACAGAAAATACTGCCCTTGTGAAGTTGGGGGATTAGTTTTGTTCTGTGTTGTACTGAAAATCTACTGATGTACAGAGGTTGTCTTTAGTGGCAGTGGAGGTTTTCTCTGTTACAAGGGTTTTACTTTGAGAGTGAAAAGTTGAAGGGCCCCTGGTTGTGTCTTATTGCTGCTGCATGCAAGCTAGAACTCTTGAGACTATATTTGACACATCAATTAAACCTTTGCATACTTTATGTTATGTTCAGTAAGGGGTCCTCTATTCATAAGCATTCTTTTAAGTAAAAATCTCTAGTGAAAGGTTTACACAACTTTGACAGTAAGGCAATAAGCTACGTAAAATTATTTAGCTGTTGAATAGTAAAGTATCTTCCCACTATTTTATGTTTCCAGAGGGTTTTGTAATTGCTAATGATGTTGACAACAAGCGCTGCTATTTGCTGGTTCATCAGGCTAAGAGATTAAACAGTCCGTGCATCATGGTGGTAAATCATGATGCCTCCAGCATTCCTAATCTACAAATAGATGTTGATGGAAGAAAAGAGGTCCTCTTCTACGACAGGATTTTGTGTGATGTCCCCTGCAGGTATCTTGCATGTAATCTTTAATACACAGATTTTATTGCATTAAGTGCAGTGCTAGAATTCTTGTGTTACTGAGTTACGCTTTTTGAATTGCTTAGTGAGTTATGATTTATAGTAACTTCCAAAACAGGTGAATGCATTAAACTGTCTTAGGTAAGGAGATACCCAATCAAGGTGAACTTTTTTCATTCCAAGTGGTACTTAAATTTGGTTGTCTGAAGGGCATCAAATTTTGAACTTACACTCAGGATCCTGAAATACAGAGATAGTATAGAAACAAACAGTACAGCATAGGAGAACTAGTTAACATGGGAGAGGGACTGTTGCGGTTTAACCCCAGCCAGCAATAAGCACCACACTGCAGCTTGCTCCCTCCCCTGCAGTGGGATAGGGGAGACAATCGGAGGAAGAAGGTGAGAAAGTTCATGGGTTAAGATAATAAGAACAGTTTAACAACTGAAATAAAATAAGAGCACTAATAATACTACTAATAATGACAGTAATAATGAATTGTAATGGAAAGGAAAACAACAAAAACAAAACCCAGGAAAATAAGTGATGCAATCACTCACCACCTGCCTACCGACATCCAGTCAGTCCCTGAGCAGCAATTGCACCCCCTGGCCAACTACCCTAGCTTATATACTGAGCATGCCATTTTATGGTATGGAGTATCCCCTTTGGTCAGTTTGGGTCAGCTGTTGTGGCTGTGTCTCCTCCCAGCTTGTAGAGAAGAAGCTGGGAAGGCAGGGGCAGTATGAGAAGCTGAAAAAGTCCTTGGCCTAATATAAGCATTGCCTCATACTAACTACTGTGAAAAAAATTAACTTTGTCCCACCCACAACCAGCACAAGGACTGTTATTTTTTTTTGCTGCTTTAAATAACTTGGATATGAAATGAATTTTACCCACAAATAATGCAAATCTGTTTAACCTCTATTACAGTGGAGATGGAACCATGAGGAAAAACATTGATGTATGGAAGAAATGGACAACACAAAACAGTTTGCAGCTCCATGGGTAAAAACGCTTATTACACATCTGCACTTCTTTCATTTCTGTCTCTTCCTTTTCCCGTATCTTTAACATCTGCATGCATTCACATGTTAATATATGACAAAGCAGAGACTAGAAAGAGTTGCTTTTCTTTCAAATCGGGAGCTTATGTGCTATTCAGAGAAAGTGTAGTATTGCAGATGTGAGGAGTGGAGTGCATGAATCTAAATTGCTTGTCTTCTTATGAATATCTGACATGCTAATGTTCATTGAAATAAATTAGACAGGTAGCTAATAAAGAGCAAATCGTTTGGTTGGGATTCTTAGTGTCTAGGGAGGTAAAATACTGTTGGAAAATACAGAAACTTGTAAAATTTAATAGTAATGTTTTAAAGGCTTCACAGTATTAGAGATCATACATAAACGGTTTCGGTTACCTGAGCCTAGTGGTAAAAAGCAGTAATTAAAACACAGATGAAAAGCTTAGAACATTTTACTGTGCATTTGTAACAAACTGGGAGTGCCATCAGCTACTGTGACTCAGCTGACCTATGGTGACTTGTTACTGCTTCGCAACTCATTCATAATTACAGGTTTTATTGTAGTTGCAAGTATGCAGGTAGGGTATAAACCGGTGATCCAGCTCAGTGATACTTCTCAGAAGGCCAATGCTAGCTAAGCTATGTTGTCCATAATATTTGTAAGAGTCAGACTGCTCCTCATTTTAACTCTAGATTTCTGAAGGTTTTGGGGTGTTATTTTCTGTAGTGTTGAGTACTTCATTATAAGCTTGATGGGGCACTGGAAAGAACAGAATACAGAATGTTATGTTAAAAGTTATTATGCAGTAGTGTTAATGTTTGACCTAACTGCTAGTTTTAACAGGTGTAATTTTGAGTGTGTCTGCAGAATAGACTGCACTAAGCTGACTTAGCTGAAAACTGACTTTAATTTGTGTCCTGGCTACAGCTGTGGAACTCAGTAAGTACTGGTTTAGTCCATGGAGAGTTGTGTCTGCAATATAGCTTCACCTGTAAGAAATTGATGGTAAATCTTTCTGGTTCCTGCATGGTACCTGGCTAGACCAAGAGTGTTCTGTTAGATTGCAGTTAAGAATTGCAACCCGTGGCGTTGAACAGCTGGCAGAAGGCGGGAGAATGGTATATTCTACGTGTTCGTTGAACCCTATTGAAAATGAAGCTGTGATTGCATCTCTGCTGGAAAAGAGTCAAGGTGAGAATGCGAGCTTGAACGGAGTGAGGAAATCTCTTTTCTCAGCCCAAAAAAAGGGATATGTGCATGATAGTACTAGTAATAAGCTTAGTGTAGGTAAAGTGCTCCTAGTATGCAACACTGCAGTAATTTTTTGGTACTGGTAGGACTTCATTGGTCTTGATATGAGCAGTCTTAAGTGGGCCTAAATGGGGTGTGAATATAAAACCTGAAGAAGTTGTGTTAATGATACCCAAAAGACTTCTACAGATTAATGGAATTCAGTCTGTGCTATTTGGCTTCTGCTAACTGATTCCACTGGTTGGACTCCATGTCTGACATTCATATTTCCTTTGGAGAACACAGCATGGAATATAACTTCTGTATGCTATAGGAGTAAAAAGCCCAGAGTGTACTTAAGCAGTTAGAGGAATGTTATTGTGCACCGGTAACCACTGATACCTTTAGCAGCCTCTGGCTCACATTTTTATATTGTTGGAATTTTAATGTCTTTGACCTCATGGGGATTTTTACACTTCTGACTTGCATGTGGAGGCTTGCTTAAGTTGCTGTTAAGTCTCCATCATCTGAAGTAAGAAGATGTGGAAAAACTGAGAAGAGCTGGGAAGCTGCCCTGTGTCATTTTGTGCTATTAGGGTTTAGTAGTCCAAATTCTGGTCTTGAGCTGATGGACACTGTTTTTTCTGAGTCAGTAACCTGAAGGTTGGAGACGTCTAATTGGACTTTGTTGTGAAAAGTTCCACAGAGTTTAAGTTGAGCCTTGTACAGAGCAGAAGCAGCTATACTGCTGTAACTGAGCTAGTTCTGGAAGTAGAATAGCTTGTTTTGTGTAATATTCTGGCCCCAAATTATGCATGAAATTTTACTGTCTCTGAATCAGCAGTTTAGCTAAAATTCTTGCAGATAATTAGAATTTGATTATTTAATTTTCACTCAAAGGACATTTTTATTTAGAGGTAGGTTTTTTGGCAGACTGAAAGAACAACATAGACTTGTGTCCTGTAAATTATAGTATGCTTGGCTTATTGAACACTGTAGTGCATCAGAGTTAAGCTTAATGATGACAAGATTGGAAAGCAATTAGGACTAGTTTGGATAGGAGCATGAAGCAGTACAGATGTTGACGGAGGCCAGCAATTGCAGTGTTTGGGGCAAATTCAGTACCTGGATGCAAGCATCTTCACTGCAGTATTGGGCTGTGGCATTTGGATCTTGTCTTTGCCCAGTGAGGGTATTTGAGGCTTACTTGGAGGCTATGATGTGTCCCAGCGAGTGAATGTTGTCCTTGGGGCTTGGATGTAGGCATAGCTAAAGAAGGGCGAGGTAATGGAATGGTCTGCAAGGGGCGTTGGACCTTGAGGATTTGCTCAGGTCATTCCAGAAGACTTGTTGGTTCTTCGATCATAACTTAGTTCATAGTACTGTGTTATACTGCTACTTGTGGAGCAGATCAGAGATTGCTTTCCCCCGAGGGCTGAAGGAGTAAGGAAAAGGCAGTTTTGTACCAAGTTTCTCTGCTGGGAATTGTAGTACTTCTGACAGACCATTTAATGGCCGATCAGTCTCATGTAGTCTTGTGGCATCATTTAAAGTCATGATGTAAGGTAGGCAGGCGTATTCAAAGAATGGATGCAAATATCAAGTTTAATCAGATTTGAAATGTCATTTTGGAATTTGTGAATTCTTGTATCACTTTTTCATTTATTTAAAAGACTTGCTTAAACCGTCACTGTAAGAGTAAATGGTTAGTCATATACAACAGGTTGATAAATTGTATACAACATGAGGAAAAGCCTATGTAATTGTTAAATAATTAAGTAATCAGTCACAAAAAAAATCAAGGTTATTCTTCTCTAGAGAGATAACCTATTTAAACAGTAAGTTTTTATTTCATTCTTTCTGGACTTGGGACATCTTAGTTTTTATTCATTAGATTAAATTATACTCTGATTTTTTTGTAGTAATCTGACATATTTTAGATACTTACCCTCCTGTTAAACAGTCTAGAATTTTCCTTTCCATTAAAAATAATAAATGATTTTCCCTCTCACACTAGAATATATTAAGATTGTAAGTCCATAAAATCAGAATATATCAAGCATTTTAAAAGGCTTAGTCATCCCAAAAGAGTACTTCTCTCAAAAATACTTAAATAGTATAGTGAATCCAAATACTAAGTGAGTGAGAATAAAAACTTCTATGACTGTATTGCCTGGAATGCTGATGTTTAATGATAACAGGTTGTAGAGTAATACTCTATGCAGTTGCTACAAAAAGTGTCTAACCATTGTATTTTGGTTAATTTATAGGTTGCAAACTTCTGTAGTTACTATGAACAGTTCTTACCATCTTTCTTCTTAATTTACGCAGTAGTAAATGTATAACATTTTGTTCCTTGAAAGGTTCAAAAAGCAGTGGTCTTAAAACTTAAAGGAAAACTATTTTTACAAAAGGTGGTTAGGAGCACAACTCTCAAATTCTGCTTTCAAGAATGTGTGTATTCTTGGGCTTTCAGGTGCCTTAGAACTTGCTGATGTCTCTTCTGAGTTGCCAGGTTTGAAGAGGATGCCAGGAATTATAAAATGGAAGGTACATATGTGATGTTTCTGTGAGGTTCTTGATCTGTGGTAGAGTGTTCAAGTAGGGAAATTTTGAAGTGTAAAATTTCAAAACATTAGGTTGAGCTGCAGTAAGGGTAGTGATTTTCTGTTTAGAGTTTTAGACAATATAGCATTGTAGGGGATAGGGCTAAAAATCTTTCTGATAAGTTCTTGTCTCCTCGTCTGCTCTCCTCTTTTTCCTCTGGCTTTCTTTGCTCTTATCTCCTCTACTTCAATTCCTTTTTCTGTTGTGTGCAGCATGTGGCCTGTAGATGGCAACATAATTTCAGCCACTTTTTAAGTTATCCCTCCTCCGTCTGTACAGTCTGTGAGTGTTAGATTCTACAGTTCTTCAGCTGGTCCATTTGAATCGTTTGTAAGTAAAAGCTGTTAAACCCTTTCTGGAAATAAGCTATAAAAACTGCAGTTATATGAGTAATCCTAGAATATTAATAGAATCCTGTATTTTGTTCCGGGCCTTATGCGATTTCAGTTCTGGAAACAGACTAGTAGGGAGGGGCAAAAAAACCCCAAAGCTGCTTTAGCCTTCTGTTGAGAGTGTAATCAAGAAGAGTAGAAGGCCATCCTGGTAGTAGTGAAAGAAACTCGGATTTAATTTTAATTATGCACATGTGCCTTTGCAACACCATTGGTTGTTCTGTCTTTTTCTCACCATTTCACTAGTCTCTTGCAATGCTACAGTCTGCAGGTTTGTGTCTGTGTGTAGGTTAATGAACAAGATGCATGGAATAAAGATTTGCTTATGTTCTGCCATTGGAAATCCAGCTTAGAAAGCAGCTGATTTCTTTCTTCTTACAGTTCCCAAAGTTTGAATTTTTTGCTTGTACTTGAAGGATAAATGTAAAATGCATAACTGTGTCTCTGTAATCTTGGTTGTACTTTTTATTGTACTGTATAAGGCTACAAAATATATACATAGAGATCACTAAGAGTGTATTGTATTCCTTGTTACATATTTCTGTGTATGCAGTTGAAATGTAAATCTCCCTAATGGATATTTTAAAAAGTAGGCTAATAACATCTGTTGAAAGTTTGCAAGACTTTCTTTAGTGGTTATTTTCTGCTGCTGTATTTTTTTCAAGCTTTGTTATCTACCTCATCATTGAATGTATTTGCTTGCTTTGGTGCTGTTTTTACTTGAAGTCTTTTGTTTCCTTGTGAAACATCTGTCTTAGTGATTGCATTGAATATTCCTGAGCATCAGTTGACTGTAAATCTCTGGAAAACAGGAAAATAAAAATAAGGTTTTGTTCAACAGACACTTAGGTGTTTGGAAATAGCATTCAGTACTCCCTTCTTAAGCCAGACGAAGAGTGAGCTCAAATGAGTTATTTCAGAAGCTTGAAGGAAGAGACCTTTTTAGCTTCAGATACGTTAATCTATTTCTGCAACACTTCTAGTCTTCATTCTGCCCTAATAAGAGGCTGGCAAAATGTGCAGTAGAGAAGACTTGAGCATGTTATTTGATGCTTTGTCTTTCCAGCAGTTACATCGACTGGTTAGACTTGTAAACCAAAACTGAACAGAGCAGGGCTGTTAGGCAGTTATTCTAGTACATCCAAAATAGTCTAGGCTTGTTTGCACTTCCAGTTGTTTATCCGTCCAGTTGTTTGTTTCTCTCAAGCTGAACTCAGGGCTTCCAAAGAAGAGCAGCTCAGAATCACAGTCTAACTTGTCTTCACCTAGCAATATGGAATATAGAGTATTCACACTTGAAGTACTAATTCTGGAAGTACAGTCATTTCTATTTTAGGAACATGCAAAGGCACAATATTTTAGGTGTGATCTGATCAGTCGCTGAGAAATGCCAGACTTCATGATGCCGAAATCTGTGTTCTAACATTCTTAGTGAAACTGTAATTAGATACATCTTACAGTTAAGTTTCCATTAGAACACTTAATTAAGCCTTCAAGACAATCACAGCGAGATGTATGAAAACACTTCATTGAACTTGCCAGTCCTGAAGTTATCATCACTGTGCCTTCTCTATTTTGTTTCCTTAACAACAAAAATGGGCTTTCATTTCAGTCATTATTTTTATGCGTTTGCCCCAGACAGTCCTGGATATGACTTTCTTTACAGCCCTAGCATCCAGTACAGAACCAGGCATCTAGAGCTCTGAAGTAAAATTTTTCCTGGGTTTTTTTTTTTGAGCACTTAGGTATTCTTTCTTAAGTAACATTCAAAATGCCTTGCTACAACAGTTGTAGCTCTAACCTTCTGCTCGTGTCTTAAGTGTCCTTCAGAAGCTTTGACTCTTAGACAGAATGAGGTGAAGTTATGTCCACACAGTATCTTAGAGTGGATTTACAGGTGTGTTTTGAGTCCTAGATAAAGATACAGACACTGGAAAATTCATGGGGACATGGTTCTTCAAACAAGCATCATCTTGTTCTTGCAAGCATCTCCATCTGTGATCTATGTACGCCTGTGTCACGGGGCTCTGTGCTTAGCAAGCTGTTGTGTTACACTGTCTCATCTTTCTTACGTAATGAAATTGGGATTCCTTGTTTCTTATCTGCAATAGCCCTTTTTCTTTGTGTGCTGCTTGGAAGCTGCCTGTAGCAGAGTGTTTCACAGCCAGTCTCACGGAGGGAAAACAAGTAGTGTATCCTAAATCAAATGGCTTACTAATCTTTCCACCACTTTCCTTCCTTTGGATTTTGGTGTTCTGTGTGTTCTAGCAGGTTACCAGATATCACTGCAGTTGGTTCTGCACCAGTCTTGACTGCACACTTTTTGAATCATCCAAAATGGAGCAAAGAGGGACAGCTGGCAAGAATCTCCTGCTCTTAAGTGCACACATACAATGCTCAAAGGAACAATACACTTTGAAGAACTTAATTTGCTACACTAGAAATGGAACTTCTCTTTTTGGCATCTGATCCTTGGTTTGAAAGTATTTTAATTAAAACTTGTAAAATGGTGAGCTATATTCTTCACTGTATTTATATTTACTCATTTGAAGGTAATGCTGAAAGATGGACAGTGGTTTGAAGAGTGGAAAGATGTGCCTTCAAATAGACAAACACAAATACGTCCCACTATGTTTCCAGTAAAAGATGAAGAGAAGCTAAAGGCAATGAATTTAGACCGTTGGTAAGTTTTCCCAGAGTAGATTTTATGAGATTTTGATGATTACCTTGTACAGTGGTGGGCAGATTTTAATTGGGAGGTCAGATTAGGAATGTGTTGCAGTATAGACCTATGCTTGTATAGGTCTGAGTATATTTTGATTGCTTCATATGTAATGTCAATACAAAATATTTAAATTCCAGTGAACTGAGAGAAATTATTGCAAGTTGCTCACAAGGAGTAAGAACTCCGACAAGCAGGTCAAATTCTTTGCATTCAGTAGAGATGCATGGCCAAAATTACTGGGAAAGTATGTAAAACTTTAACATTTTAATAGAGTGACTTATTTTCTATGAAAGACTTTCCATAGTTTTTCTAAAAATAGTGTTTAGAAATGAGTCATTAAAGCTCAGATCTAAATGCTGAAATTAGTGCGTTGCACTGATGCAATTTATTTTGCCAGAATGCCCTATTTTAGATCCTGTTTCTAGCTTAATAAATTAAATCTGCGCAATCCTACTATGAATACTTAGTTTACCCTGGAAGTGAATAGAAATGTGACACTTGTAGTACTTTGTGAGAGCATGAATGCTGATGATGAATACACTGCAACATTTTTTTTTTTCCCCTAGTCTTAGGATATTGCCACACCACCAGAACACAGGAGGTTTCTTTGTGGCTGTGTTAATTAAAAAATCTCCAATGCCATGGAATAAACGCCAGCCTAAGGTGACTACTTTTAAAAGAGCTAAAATGTTAAATTTTAGTAACATCTCTGGAATTTTTTTTGAAAGCTTACATAATACAGAATAGTTATAGTATGTTTTCTGTCTGCTGTTCAGTTATAGTTCAGTGTGTCAATTAAAAATAAATTCCTAAATCCCTTAAGAACTTAAAAAAAATTGCTTTCAAAATAGAAACAAAAAAGGAGGGGGGGGATTTTGAAATTGTAGTAAAATAGCGAGATAAAACTTGAACCTAAAATTAAGGCTTTGAAAGAATTACAGAAGCAGATTAGATTGAGTAGCTAAAGCTGTCACTTCTTCAGCTGTGTGTGGTCCCTCTGCTGAAGGCTTTTTTCTGCTGTGTTGTAAGCTAATTCTGATTTCTGTTTATCTTACTCTGTGGCTGGTTGCTCAGGAGTGATTCACTAGCAGATTAGTCTAGCAGACCAGCAGCATGGGGAATGGATGCAAAACTGTTAGGAGCAGCAGCTTCTGTCTTCTGACTTTAATCCATTTGTTGTCAATTGTCTTTAAAATCCTATCAATGGGATTTTGAGTTGACATGTATTTGATCTTCTAGATTGTTGATATATTTGAGAGAAACTTCTTGTCTGAATCCCTTTTAGCTGTTTCTATTTATTTTATTTCCTTCATTAGAACACCTTATGTGTAAAATGTATGTCACAGTAAGGAAAAAACATTTATTCAGAAGCAAGTGTCACCTAAATAGTTTATGCTGTTCTAAGTTTAATATTGTAACACTCTTGCAGAAAGTGTGCAGCAGCAGGATGTGTGTCACTTTGAATGTTAGGAGGAAAGCAGCAGATCCTGACTTAAAATAGTCTTCTCTGAGAGTGCTTGTATATGGTTTTGTAAATGGTACAAAAATAGGTTTCTTGGACAGTTCTTAAGAAATTGTCCAGATCAGTACTAGAGGTAAATGCAACTTATAATGGTATCTTGATTTAATAATCAGATTAACTCCTTAAATGGATCTGTTTAAGTACAAATTGATAGAATTAATTAATCAATCAATTAATACAAATTGATAAGAATTAAGCACATGCAAAGAGAGAACATAGGTGTGTTTTGTTGCAAGTTAGATACTACTTTTGCTTTGTTGAAAATATTATAATTTGAAATAGGTTCATCAGAAAGTACCGCAAAGAACAGGAAATACTGAAGTGACAGCAGCTAATTCAGATAATGGTTCTGAATGTATTGCTGAAGAACCATCGCTTGCTGAAAATGAAGAGTCTAAGAAAATACAAGAATTGCAGAATTCAGACACTGAGCAAAGCAAAAAAGAAGGAGTATGTGGGTAAGAGACCATGTCTAAGTATTTGTCCTGTGACAGCTTCATAATTGCTGGGTATTCTATAGTTCTTTTGTTATTGGACTCATTTAGAAGTCAGTCAAGAAGAATTAATGAATTTGCTCAGTTCTTCTATGTTTCCATGTTTTCTGACTTGTATTTCAGCAAGTAACCACTTTTCTTATTAGCATTTGCAAAGTCTGGTAGTCCTTCTTCTGTGTTAAGGAAAAAAAACACTTTCAGAAGTTAACCTTTGGAAGATCTTTGCTGTCTTCACAATTACTCCCTCAGAAATCTCTGTTTACTTGTTTGTTTGGTTTCTGTTTTCAAGCACTGCTTTCACTTCCTCATTTTAAGGAGTTAAATTGTGGGTAGCGTTGTCTTAGTGAAGCACAGGGAAATGTCAGTGTTCTGTTTGGCAAACTGTCATTACCGTAAGGAAACTGTTGACTAAATGAACTGAATATACTGATTTTTAAACCAAGTACTTGTACTAAAATTGACAATGTAATGGTATTTTCTTTTTAGACCACCACCATCTAAAAAAATGAAACTGTTTGGATTTAAAGAAGACCCTTTTGTGTTTCTGCCTGAAGATGATCCATTGTTCCTTCCTATCCAGTATGAAAAAAATGTTTCTGTTTTGGCAGTAAGATTCCTAGTATTTTAGAAATACTAGTAGTTCAGTTCATCACAAAAGATGGGTCTAGTTGGTCATACATAAAAACTTTTTCCCTAACTTTGCACCAGATGTCCCTCTCCTCAACACTTAAACTGTTCTTAAATGAAATAGACAACTAGAGTTTGCACTGGAAATTTGTAAGTGTATCTTAGTGTCTGTGACAGTTTTTCTGATGTCATGCGTCTTAGAAGGTCTAACCTTTGTGTTCTGGAGCCAAAGTGTTAAGTGTTTGCAGAGATAGCTTGAGGAAATGGGCTAATGTATGCATTTTGAGTATGTCATTTCATTGTTCAGTTAATCAAAACGAGTATTATGGCCACAGGAAGTTTTATGCATTGGACCCATCGTTTCCCAAGATGAATTTACTAACTCGAACTCAAGAAGGAAAGAAGAGACAGTTGTACATGGTTTCTAAGGAGCTAAGGAATGTGCTTCTGAACAACAGTGAGAGGATGAAGGTATAGTTCATCTCTTCAGGTTTTCACAGTGGAGATCATAAGCATCAGTGGATGTCTCCTTGAACTTTACTGTTAAGCTTATTGTTTATATAGAGGACTAGCCCTCTGATAGGCTATTTTTTTAAGTCTGAATGAACATTTTCCTCTGTTCCTTCTCTGTTAAAGAGATGAAGAGTTCTTTCTGAAGGGTCAGTCTCCCAAGATTAAAAGCGGTATGTTTTTTGGCAGGTGGAAGGGAACTTAAAAGGGAATATATAACTGCTGTGTGTGTACCAGCATTTTTATGCAGTCTTCAGGCACCCTCACAAGTTGATATTGACACTTTTGTGTTTGAGTCCCTTAATTACAGAAGTATTACGAGCTTTGAAAGCCTACCAAGAATAATGGATAACTTCAGCTGAATTATTAGCTGTCTGTATTACATGGGGACATTGTTTCAAAGTAATTTCAACAACTGAATGTTTTGAAAAGTTGTTAAGCTGAATGATAATGGGATAAGAAGTAGGTTTTGTGAATTAGAGGGAAACATTTTTTTCATTCCTGCCCCAAGCAGAGCTAACTTCAAAGATAAATCAGATACAGTTCGGGGCCTTGTCCAGTTGAATCTTGAAAATTTCCAAGGATATTCATTACATTCTTGCAACAGATCTTTGAGATGGATAAATAATTATCCTTTTATCCCACATGCATGAAATGGCTGCATAATTGACAGAATTGTAAAAAACTGGTGCATTATATTAGGCAGTGAGACTTTTGGTACCACAAAGGATATAGTGTCCTACTATTAAGCACTTGTGCATTTTTAAAATCCCATAATTGGTCAACTTTCCCAGAATCACCCAGAAAATTCTTACTCGAAGTAAAATTAAAATCAGATCTTAATTGTTCCTTGCCCTCATTTGAAGACTGCTGCTTCCTCGTTGTGTTCAGTTTTCATTATGGAAAGGAGTAAAAGTTGTTTATGTTGAGAGAGAACTATGTTTTGATAGTCGGGATTCCTTTTTCCTCTGAATAAATTTTCACATTAATTTAATTCAATGTCCAGTGCAAATGAACAAACATTACAGCAGAGTTATCCTTTCTTTCTCCTTTTAGTCAGACAGTTGAGGAAAAAAAAGTTCAGAGTGGTAATTTAGAATTTATACTCTTTAATGATGCTTATTGGCTTTGCTGTTTGCAGGTTATTAACACAGGGATAAAAGTTTGGTCTCGCAACAGTGATGGTGAACAGTTTGGATGTGCATTCAGATTAGCACAAGAGGTAATTACATGGCATTGTATTTTCAAAGGAGATACTTTGGTTTCATGTAGAGCCTATAGCACAGCTGGCATTAACTTTGTCAGATTAATGACAGTTTGCATTTTCAGTGTGGTTTGAAATGTGAAATTTGTTTTCTCGTATTAGCTAAAGGACATACTGTTTCTAACATTTTTCCTTCAGAAAGTAGAGACTGCATTTTGAAATAATTATATTTATTTATTAAACAGGGAATTTATACTCTGTATCCATTCATTCATGCAAGGATTATAAATGTCTGCATAGAAGATGTTAAAATTCTGCTAACCCAGGAAAATCCGTTCTTAAGTAAATTTAGCAGTGAAACACAGAAGAAAGTCAAAGACATGGGTAAGCCTTCTAATTTGTGCCATGACAACATGATTAGTATACAGTACATGGAAGACTGTGGAAATCCTGTCATATAACCTGTTTCCTAAAAATGTTGACTAAATTTATCTTAAATATGCTTGCTAATTAGGTAAGTAAGCATTCCTGAAACCCAAGTGTAGTCCTTTCACAGCCTTTAAGGTTTATGAACTCCAGAGAACAGAAGAGTTGCCAAACTTGTGACTTCTGTGAACCAGTGCTGTGAGGCAGCCTTTAAAATATCTGATGAACAAAGATTTTATATATGCTACTGATCTTTATGCCTCCAGTGGAAACTGTTTGTGTGTCATCTACAATTTGTTGTCATGATTTTATATACCAAATATAGTTATTCGGTTTTGATTTTCTTAAATATGGGGAGCAATGTTGGCTCGTATTAAATTTTTGTTTCCTCTGTGCTGAATGATTGAAGAAATGAAGACTGATTTTCAGTTTTTTGTTCATGTTGTTTTATTTCTAAGTCATTGCTGGTCCTTGTACTTCACTGTTTGATGAGGCAAAATGGGAAGAACAATTTTTCTAAAGTTTGGGCTGGCATACTCTTATGTCCATTTTACTTAAGCAAAATTTCCTTGCTCAATTCACTGAGTAAACTAATCAGCTATGTGGTTTTCTATTTTAATTTGTTTGGGTTCTGGGAAGGGGCAGGGTTGGCAGTTGCTTTTGTAGCTATATAAATACTTTGGTCTGAAAAAAAAAAAGAAATAGAAACTGGTATTGTCTATAGTTTACTGTACTGATGTAGATAACTGCTAACCAGCTCATGCTGTGTGGCTGTCAAAAAATTTGTTTTCTTGAACATTTTCAAATTACAATAATTTTAAGATTGTACCAAGTAACACATCTGTTTTGTTTTTGTTCCCCCTACCCCGCCTTCTCTGCAGCGATGGGAAGTATAGTTCTGAAGTACGACCCAGACCCTGAGTAAGTAGATGTGTTGCTTTCCATTTACGCAGTTTTGAAACTTGGACAAGAATTTTGGCATAGAGATACAGTGAGGTTGACAGTAAAGCTAGACAGGATACAAACAATATAGCAGAGAAAGAAGCTGTCTTGCCTGTGTATTCTTAAAACAATTGTAGGATTTATCTTTATAAAGGAGAGCTAATAGTTCTGCCAGAGGTCCACAGTATCACTGCATGTGACTTATTTATTTTTGCTTGTTTCCCTGTGAAGTGCAGTATTTGGAATGGAAAAAGTTAAACTTTTTTATTGTTCATTTTTGTTGCCAAAGTAGTATTGGAAGCTCTTGAGAACTTTTTAAATGTGAATTTTCATCTTGCTGTTGCTTATATTAGTTTTGAACCTAGAGCCAGAAAATTATTTTGCCTGTTGCAGAAATTTAATAGCATTGAACTTTTGCTTGCTTGCTTGCAGACAAGCAGGTACCTGTTTGGATATTGAAGTTAAGACCAATGAACCTGCATCTTCTACGAATAGTTGTAGTTATTAAATGCATTCACTATTAAAAATTGTGCACTTATTTATTATGGTATGGCTATAAAATTAAATTTTGAAGATTAACTTTCTCATAGCTGACCGAACGTAACTGCTTGTTTGTAGAAAACCTGGTGATCTTCAGTGTCCTATAGTGCTGTGTGGTTGGCAAGGAAAGACATCACTCCGTGCCTTTGTGCCCAAGAATGAGAGACTTCATTACCTGAGGATGATGGGAGTTGAAGTGTTTAAAGCAAAGAGGAAAGAGGAGGAATTGGAAAGTAAAACAGAGGAAGGAATTCATAAAGTGCTGCCACAAACAGAGGAAAGAATGGATGTGGAAGATAAAGAACATGATTTAGTCACAAAAATGGAAGCAGACCTAGGTGAAGAACCTTCCCGCAGTCCTGTGGAAAGCAGTGCTATGGAAGTAGAAAATAAAATTGAGGGTTTAGATCAGTCTAGTAAAAATGCCAACAGTCATGTAAGCCAGGAAAGCAAAGACACAGATGCGAGTAATGGGAAAGATTAGGTTTCTTTCTCTATTACTTGGCAGCTTCCATGAGGCTCACATCCAGACTTCTGCTTTTAGCATGGAAGTATATTTTAAAATTTTAGTTGGAATGGGATGTTCCTCTTTTAAAGTTTCACCTATTTTATTTTTTAAATGAAAACTATAAAGAGATTTCTCTTCAAGTGTGTCGTCTTTTTACCATTTTAAGCTCTGTGTTACTGGTGGGTTTGTGAGTCTGTTGCTGGCAATGGACCATGCACTAGTAAAATCTAAAGCCCGTATTTGAAATGGAATAACGGTATGTACAAATGTAACTGGTCAAGAATTCCTTCAGAAGAAAAAACCAGGGTTTCATTCAAAGCACATGAGTTCTAGAAAAACATTTTTTCTCTTAAGATTGCTTACCCCACCTGCCAGCCAATCTGATTACTACTTATGCAGGTTCTTTAATGGATAAGGGAATCAGTGTGAGTATGCATATAAAGGCACATATAGGATTGACAACCTGGTTAACATTTATTCAAAATAAAACTGCATAGGATCCTGGAAAAAAAAATGCAGAATGCATTTTGACAGAGACTGAGATAGAGATTTTTCTTCAGAGTGATGAATTGCTTGACAAGCATAGCTGGTAAATGTCATTAACTAGATCTTCAGGTGATGGATTTGCCCTTGGTTGGGGGCCAAACCACACACCCACTCACCCAATTCCCCCCACCACCAAAGGACAGGGGAGAGAATTAAAGGGGTAAAGGGAAAAAAGGACTTGTGGGTTGAGATAAGAACAATTTAATAACTAAGCTACAATAATATTGAAAATAATACTATATGCAAATATACAAATGAGTGATACACAGTGATACTGCCCCCCCACCCCATGACCAAAGCTCAGCCTGTTCCCAGCTAACGACCCCTGAGCAGAGAGAGTCCCGAAACTGCACTCACGGAACAGAGATAACAGTCCGAGTGTCCCCGACCGAGAGCTGACCGGGGTGGGGGGGAAAGAAGGTCTAGGGAGAGGGACCACCTGGAGCGAGATGACCTGGAGCAAAAGAGATCCGGAATCAAAAAGGGCCGATCTTCCGGAGGGTCCTCACCTATATACTGGGCATGACGTGTATGTTATGGAATAGATTATTGGCCACTCTGGGTCTCAGTCCTGAACCTAAGATCAAATCCTGGGCTAGTAACTGGGGCTGTGCTCCCTCCCAGCTTCTCCTGTTTGCAGACAGCTGGAGAAGCTGAAAGACCTTGGCAGCCGTGTAAACATCACTTTCTATCAGCTTTCTTCTGAGCACAAATCCAAAACAGTTTCTTGCTAGCTATTATGAAGAAAGTTATCTCTGTCTCAGCTTAACCCAGGACAGCTAAGCATGCCTCAAACCCATATCTTGAAATGTTTAAGAGTCTGTGACTGTACCTCAAATCTGCTGCAGTCATCTGTTTCTCTGTAATTTGTGGGAGTCATCTCTAATTTTTGCAAGATAACTTGTTTATAGCTGAAATAATAGTTAAAAAAATAAGTGGTGGTATATATATTGTTGTATAGAAGATGTTTAAAAGAGGTTATTTAGGTCCAAAAGGGTAATTTGCTTAATCTGACTTAAAAAATAAAAAGTTGGCTACCTCAGAAACTTCTATTATAAATTCCATTCTTTGCGGCTTAGTTTCAGCAGTCAAGTTGACCTGAAAGGAAAGTGCCCAATAGTACAAGGTATTGTCCTCCACTAGGACCATGGTGATGCAAATATTTGTGTTGCTTGTCAAACTGAATTTTGCCATGTGTATTTTTACTGCTGAATTTCTGATGTGGCTTGGATACATTTGCAGTACCTTGCTACAACAGACTTTCTGATGCCTGCCCTTGAACTACTTCATCAAAGGGAGTATTCTTGAGGGAGAGACGTAGAAGTGAAATAATGCCATGTCCTCTGGTAAGATATTAGTCTTATGCAATGAAGAACCATTGACAGGACTCATTTTCCTCTTGAGAGTCTGTAAAATAGGTTAATAAAAAATCAGTTCTTGCCCTTGTATTTTGACAAGGTTTGAGTTTATTCTTTGAATTCGGAGCTGCTATTGGACAGGTTCTTTTTTGCAGCTCCTTAGGCTGAAGAGCAGCATAGAAGAATTTTCTTTTGAATGGAGGTGTATGCAAAATATAATTTTTAATTCTTGAAGTATATGGGAAAAAAATTATAGCAACTTGAAACTTCAAGCATGAAACTTAACATTGGTTTTCATATCTTTGCATTTATTCTGACATATTGGTCATTTGAAATGGAAGAACGGTGGAAGACCAGGGTCATTAAGTCCTCATCACCATCACAGTCTGCTTTACTCAGCCCTGAGGATGACCAGTTTTAATCCATCTAGTTTTTTTATGCTCTAATGACCACCATAAATTATCAGAAGGTCAGGTGTTAAAACTTACATGAAGAAACCAGAAGTTGTTTTGAGTTATGGCTGCTGTATCTACTGATGTCCCTAAGCAGCAATTTAAGCTTTGTTTTGGTCAGTGACTCGGCTAAGGATACAAGTTTATGACAAGTTAAGCTGGTAAGAATACGTGTTAATACAGGCAATCCAGACAATTAAATCAGCAAAAAGCTGACTGTATAGAAAATGAACAGTCCTGATTTTTTTTTTTTTTTTGACTGAGCTTACTGCTGGCAGACTAAAATGGGAGTAGAAAGCTTTTATCTGGGAGCTAAAGAAAAGTAGGTTCTCAGATCATAAACTGACTGAAATTGAGCATAATTTAGACTTGTAATAGAATAAGAGCCCACGTCTGCATCATGTAAAATCCTTTGAGTAGTCCCATTTTCCTGCATGATCTATGAAATTTTGCTTTGCTCTTGGCTTTTTGGAAGTTTTTTCCCCTGTCAAGTGCAAGTGGGAGATTTCAGCCAAGAAACTGAGAGAAACTGAAATTTTCTTGTGCTCATCAGCAGTTTTACTTTGTATCCCCAAAAACTGCAGATTGCTTTTTTTTTTTTTTTAATACTGTAAGTTTGCTTACACCAGTTGCTCTGTCCCAGTTATTCTTGCCTTGATTGCCAGAAAGAAAGATGCCCAGAGCTCTAGGTAGTGGCTGAAAACACTTTCCAGGCTTCCCAGGCTGGAGGTCCAGTGAAAGAAGGTGTGTTTTGTTTGTCTGTCTCTGATGAGCTGTGATCTCGTACAGCTCTGATTGTCAGGTGGCTGAAGCTCTGCTTGGGTAGCTTTGGACGTAGGTTGCTGCAAATCGTTTAGAAGGAAGATGAAAGAGAAGTGATATGCAATAGTGTTAAGTCTGAAAATGTAGAAGTCTTAAAAATCACTATTTTCGAAGTTCATTAATTAAGTCCCTCCTTGTAAACAGTCCCTATTAAATGTTATGAGTTTTCTCTAGTTAATGGAAACACGGGACTGTAGATGCTTGCACTGGTGGCAGGGGTTTTTCTATGTGGTAGAAGGGAAACAACAAAAAATTTTCCTGCATCTAAATGAATAGTCTGATTATGTCTTATGGAGAAGCTGCTGGAGCCTTCAGAAAATAATCCGTTGCCTGAAAAACGTAGAAAGAAAAGGAGAGAAAACAGCATGTGGGATAATCCTTTGTAGCTTTTTTTTCAGTGTTTACCTAATATCAGGCATTGCTTTGGAAGTTTGTTAGAATTTTGGTACTTTAGTTTGCTGCAAAATTAATACACCGTAATGTAGGGCCACCGGGGTGATTTATTTTTCTTAAATATCTGAATCTTGTTAAAAG
Source organism: Pterocles gutturalis (assembly GCF_000699245.1). NCBI lineage: Eukaryota > Metazoa > Chordata > Aves > Pterocliformes > Pteroclidae > Pterocles > Pterocles gutturalis. The sequence continues at coordinate 10,382 of NW_010143782.1, read as the reverse complement.
TCAATGAGATTTCTCAAAGCATACAGACCACTTGGAAAATTCCTGCCTATAAACTTCAGATTTAGTCTTAGCAGTCAAGAAAGCAATCTAGCTCCTGCAACAACCCCTATGCGAGGCTGCAGCAAAGGGAATCTGGTGCGTTTCTGTCTTCCAGTGGGAAAATTCCAGCCCAGAAAGCAAGCAGCAGTGTGCTCAGGCCGCGCTGATGCCAGAGCTGAGCTCAACACGCCGTCTTGCCCTGCTGCCTCTCTGGGACAAATCTTGTAAACAACCCCCAGCAAAGCGGCACGGATACAACAGCAGTTCTGTTGTTCCTAACAGACGTCCTGATGAAGTCGGCTGGTGCACTCGTAGTACCGCATGTTTTTGCTGCTCCACTTTGCAGCTGGCGTTCAGGAAAGTCGGTCAGCATGCGGTGCGGGGGACCTGCAGCCTGCTCGGGCCATGAGACACCTCGCTGCCCGCTCCCAGCACCGGCACCTCCGGCTGCACGTACCCTCAGGGTGCAACGTTGGTCACAGGGTGTCCGTACTTGTCGCTCCAGGTGGATCTTCCACACCTACCATTGATACTTGTATCAGACACACAGTTGTATTTAATTATTATTTAATTCGTAGCTCTCTGTTTCTTAAACAAACCTGAGTATTTTTTTTTTACTAAAATCTGGTTTACTTCTTACAGTGTTGCTGCTTGTGTTATGAATTTAAATTCAGTTTCTTATTTCTCCACTTGGTATTCCTATTGAGTTACATTTAAGCAGGCTATTGGCTGAACAGGTATTTGCCTATAATCCTGCTTTTTTCTTTAAACGAGTTACCCATGTGTGGTGTTGGCAGGATGGGTAACTCCAGGCACTGTCACAGAACCGTCCCTTGGGAACGTGCCTGTACGCTCCTGCCTCACCTGTATACCTCTTTGTATTTCTGATGCTTTGTGTCTTCCATTCCCATTTTCCATTTGTCATCCCTTGATATTATTGATTCTTCCCCAGTTTGCTCTTTGTGTAGCTCAAAGGCTTTCAGGTGTGTTAGCAATGGACTTTTTCCTGTTCCTAAAAGGGAAGCCGATGTGAACAGTGGCCAAAACAACTCTTACAATTCTTACAGGGCAGACATACAGTGACCCTTTCCCAGAATAATCTTCCAGACTCCAGAGATTTCTTGGACCAGAGATGTTGTCTTTGGTTTAAATGGTCCTTTGTATATTTCTCCTCCATTAATTTGCCAGTCGCTTCCTGAGACCACGTGAACTTTTAGCACTCATCCTGTGGCAGGGACCCCCCAGATCCCATCTGTTGTGTGAAGTATTACCTCCTTTTTGGTTACTTTGGCTCCTAATAGTTTTGTTCAATGATCCCCACTTCTTGCACTGGAAGAGACAACAAGCAGCTGATCACTGACTAGTTTCTGTAGGACGCTTGTGATTTTATTGTCTTCTTGACATATCCCTTATCAGTCATCTTTTATTTTTTCCAAGCTGAAGAGTCCTAGCTTACTTCATGTTCCCTGTATGGAGACTACTCCAAACCTTTAATCATCTTAATTGAATGTTTCTGAACTTTTCTTGGTTTTTATGTCCTTTTCCAGGTGGGAGAACCAGAACTGCACATGTGGTGCTGTGGTGTTTGTGCAAGTGTATGCTCTCTAGTTTGTCCTACAGACAACCTCATCTGGTTGGTGTTTTTTAATGCTACTAAATATCCAGCTCATGTTTCAGTGGAATTGCCCATCATAACCTCATTATCATGTTCTGAGCAGCAGTTGAGAATCTGTTGTTTTACATGTGATGTTAGCATTATTTTTCCCCACATAAATCACTTTTATCTGTATTGAGTTTCATTTGCTGGTTTCTTATCCAGTTGCTCAGTCTTGTAAAGTCCTTCTGCAATTTTTTGTAGCTGGACCAAAACCAATAGCTACTGATTGAATTGTATACCACCCAGAATAGTTTTCTGGAAGTCTGCAGGTGCTTGACAGCTCTGAAGGGATCCTGAGCTCACTGTTTCATTACAACAAGATCATAGGAGAGGAATTTCACATCAAAATGCTGATGAGCAAGATGACCAAGCAGTAAAGAGAGTATAGTATTTTAAAAAATTAAATATCAGTCCACAAAATACTCTCACAGAATACTTTTCTTCTGGAAAATACGAGCGTAGTGGAGGGGAAAAAAAGTGTTAGAAACACAGCAGTCAGACTTCTGGCAGCCTCCCCTTCATCTTTTCCAGGGCTCGTCAACTTAGAAATCTGTCTGGGAGGCTCATGAGACCCACCCCCTAAACTCCCATTTCCTATGGCTTCTCAGGCTTCAAATTCACCAACTAACTTGTTCTGCAACAAGGTGATACCCTGAATGTTGTGTTACCAGGATTTCTTGCCCTTGTAGGTCTGAATGTCTCCCTGGCCAACTGTCGGTCTGCTGCACTGTCCTGCTGTCTGCTGCACTGCACTGTCCTGCTGTCTGCTGCACTGTCCTGCTGTCTGCTCATATCTTCAGCCGACAGTCTAGGGCAGTAAAGAGGGAGTTAGGGAAATGGCTTGAAATACTACAAGTGTCTGTTTCAGATATTCAAAGTTAATTTTTAAAGCCATTTTAACCTGCAGAAAACTTTGCATTTTCAACTCTTCATTCTCCATCTGAATTTTTACAAATGCAAAATCTCCCAGGGAATGAAATTCCAGGTCCTGCACGGTAGCAACAGCATCATGAACCTAACACTAAGTTATAACATTGGATTAAATATGGCAGCATCTCTCAATTAGAAATACAAATGTAGTGACAACCAGCATAATGAAAACTTCCTAAATACATTTTTTTAAAACCCACTTGCTAACATATCAGTATTTGATTAGTTTCTTCACCTAAAGAAAAAGGCAGAGGTAAGGGGGAGAAGTGAGGATGGAACAGAAACTGTTCAGTAACACCCATGGTGCTGGATGCAGGTACACAAGATAAAAAGCCAGGTGGCGGGTAATGTAAATGATTCAAGGTGAGCTAGGTGAAGGGTGGTCCTCAGCAGCTGTTTTTTAACGGTTACAGTGTTTTCTCTAGGCTGCACAAACCCAGATCTCTCCTCCCATCCTCATTCGTCATACACTGCAGCCTCTTGGTGGGCCTTCCCTGGTGGGCCTCTCCTGGGGGCTGGCAAATCTTCTGATGGGGGGACACAGTACTGCAGATACAGCCTTGCAAGCAGTGAGTAGAGGGGAATAATCACTGCCCTCAAACCCATGGCTACTTCATGACTGTTATAAATTTCAAGAAGTTTATGCTGCTGCATTTATTCTAGAATATTCTTGGTGGGTTTCTGTGCCTTGTAACATTATTTTCATATTCTAATTTTTCAAATTGCTTTTCTCTTGATGACAGAATAAGATCTGTGCAGCTGTGCAAAATGTGCCAATTTACTGAACAATTTATCTAGCTTTGTGCAAAGTTCTCTTGAATAAAAAAAAAAAAAAAGCAAAGATTATTCAGAAATCATTGCTTAAAGGCTTTTTATGTGGTGACACACTCATACTGATAATGTAAATTATTTGGAATAATTATTTTTAAAAATAGAATATTATGTGCAGATCATCCTTAGTGCAAAGATACATACCTTATTTTCTGACTCAAAATAGTTACCTCTTAACGCAGAAAGGGGCTGGAACTCATGGGAATGCCTCATGAGTCCCACTCAGTGGACTAGTGAATTGTTCTAGAAATACGGGCTATGGAGGCAGAAAACATGTTTCTCAGCTCTGCCTGCAGTACGGAATGGAGCCAAAGGGCATGACTGCATTGTG
>NW_010143782.1:0-6563 GCF_000699245.1 Pterocles gutturalis | reverse complement strand
GGGAATGGGGCCAAGGGGCATGATTGCATTTTGGAAAAAAAAAAAAAAAAAAAAAGCAGCAGCCAGAAGCTCCCAGCTTTGTCCACTGTCTACACACATATGTCCTTCAGGCAAAGAGTGTTTGAGTGCTTTGAGTCTTGCTGTCTGGGTTGGTGTATAATGGATCTGCTCCTGGGGACAAGCTCAAACTACCAGTGAAACAGTAGTGCCAATTGCTTCTCATCCCCTCATCTGAGGTCCTGTCTGGATTTCTGAAGGGGGCTCCCCACCTTGGCTTGAAATCCTCTTAAACCTGCAGATTAGGATTTTAGATAACGGACTTTCTGATCTCAAGGAGGGTTGAATCCAACCAACTTCTTCCCCCTCCTAGGAAAAAATAATTAACTGAAAGGATAACTATGACAGAAGGATGGATGGAAGACATAGGTTTGGTTTGTTGCTAAGAGGCCCCTAGATAGCCAGGGGGGCAGAGTGCGTGCACCGTTGGGTGTAATGCCCTCGTAGTGCCGACAGCTCTCTCTGTTTGCAACAGGTTGCTGGTCTCACTGACAAAAATCCTCTCGAAACTGCAGAGGAGATCTTACTTCCTTGAGCTTTCACATTCTCCCACAGGTAACAGGTGGAGCTGGGGGTTAGTGGCCCACAATCAGATATCCACCTTTTCTAAAGAAACCTCCTTCTTGTCTTCCCTAATTTCGTAGTGCCTACGGGATCTTGTCTTCTCTAATTTCGTAGTGCCTACGGGATCTTGAGCATGAATCCACAGAAACGATGAGTAGAAACCTTCTTCCTGAATGGCTGTTTACAAAGACAAAAAGAAGGCAACCCCCCCACTTTCAAAAACGGTTGAACGTTGCTATGTCTCTTGTGCAAATTTAATTGCTCTTGTGGACATTTTAACACCACCTTGAGTTTCGCAGTCTCAGTCAGTCTGTACTCTGTTTTTAAGCCTGTCATTTCCATAGGTGCAGACCTTATGGTGTTCATAGCAAACTTATTTTTTATATATGTTTCCATATCCCATAATTTCCTAGCTTTGAATCTGAGGCTTTTTTTTAAAGTGTAGAGTGCACTCAGCTGATCTGGAGTGGTCTACACCTTAGACATATGTGTTCTTTTACACCTTAGTAATGTATTTTCACAGTTGGGGGGAGTTTAAATTGACAGCTGCAAAATCAGCTTAGGTTATCTGGATTCATGTTTTTTATTGTTATGGTAAAAATAATTTAAAGCTTGTGAAAGGTGCCAGATTGACAGCCTTGAAGTTAAGCTGATTGTTCCATTATTTCCCATCTCTGTCTTTCAGCCTTTCAAGGACATCTGCTCTTTTCTAATCTCCCATAACTCAGTTTTTCAGATAACTGCTGAGGCTTCTGAGACAGTGAGAGTCACTTCTCTAGGTATCCTTAGATGATGCTTATCAGGCTTCTCTAATTTGAAGATGTCTAATTTACTTCATTAGGTCTAACTTATTTCATTATTCTCTGTCTTATTCTTTCTCTGATCCCTGAGACCTTTTCATTGACATTATGTGCATGAACAGCCTCATCTTTTTAAAGGGCTAGTTCATCTTTTTAGACACATTAATTACTACTTAGAAAGGACAGATTCAAAAGTAATAGGCAATCCAGCTTGAAATCATCTGCTGATTCCTTTCCCTTGAATATACTTATGAGATACTTATGAGTTTTTTCTTTGCGCCCTTTAAGAAGGTAAGAACAAACTGCAGAGAATAATTTCTTCTTAACCTGTAATTCTGCTAAATTGAATCTCATTTTGTACATATTTCTTCCCTATATGCACGTATTCTTTTACATTCACTTTAGCAAACAGAAGTTTCCACTCTTTTTATGAGTCCTTTTTCTGCTTAGAAGTCCAGCAGTGAAGGACCAGTGATGTGGTTAGGAGGCTGGAGGCCACGCCCTGTGAGGAGACACTGGGAGAAATTGGTTTGTTCAGCCTGGAGAAGAAATGGTAGGTGAGATCTAATTACTATCTTCCAGTAACAGGTGGCTATAGAAAAGACAAAGCAACTTCTCAGGGCAAAGTAATCGGACTTATAGCAAAGGATACAAGATGCAGCAAGGGAAACTCCAGTTGGATGTGAGGAAAAAATTATTCCCTGCAAGAGGAGTTGAGCAGAGGAGGTACCCAGAGAGGTGGTGGATCTCCATCTTTGGAGATCTTCAAACCTCGGCTCAGTGAGTCCCTGAGCAAGCTGATCTAGCGGGGAAGCCAGCCCTGCTTTGAACAGAGGGTTGGACCAGCTAACCTCCAGAGCTGATTCAAACCTTAGTCTTTTTCTGATTCTAGGATTGCTTCCCAGGTCAATGCTTTCAGCGACGTACAGACAGTCACAGCCCTCTGAGACTCTTCTGATCTATACACCTTCAGACACCCTCTGGCTATTCAGATGTCGAAGTATTGCACGGACCAATTAGGGAAGCATGTGCACGTGTTTAACTGGGGGTAAACCAGAGTGAATGGTTTAACAACACAGTCACTGGGTCCCCTGCTGACTATGTACAATAGTTTAGTATTGTTAGTGCTTTTCACTTACTGTAATTCAAGTTAATTCAGTGGTATCTGCCAAAATGCAGTAGGAATAACTTTATTGTTAATTCAACTATATCACAGATCAGAGGATAAAGGAGGACTGAGTTGAAACTGTTGATGAAATTGTTAATATTAGATTGCTATGGTAGAAACGAGCCTCCCCCTAGGCTTTTTGTATCACCAGGTCATACTGCTACTTCAAGAACACTACAGAAGGTACAAGGCTGGTGAATTGTGTCCTGTGCTTCAAAATGCTGCATTCCTAGCTGAAGGAAGCTGCAGTACGTGAGTAATATGAGGCATCTGCAGATCTGAATTGTTCCTTTTTTCGTTAAGTCATATGTTCAGCTGTAAATGTTACATTGTCTCTAGAGGCAGAGGCAGAGTTGTACGTAGTGACTGTATTTCAGATAGAAAGGGCAGATCAGAGCAATTTTAAGACATTTTCATTTCCTGAAAAAAAAAAAAAGAAAAAAAAAAGAAAAAAAAAAAAAAAAAGAAATGAGGGCAGGATTATCTGGTTACCAGACAGCACAGGAAAGCCCATGTTCCCTTGAAATTTGGCCAAGAGATGGCCATCCACCCAAACAAGCACCACCCCAGGACTGTGCCCAGACCTGAGCTTTAACCAGAGGGGATGTAAGGCTTTGCCAGTTGGCACGTGGTAGAATCAGAGTGCGCAGGAGATTCAGTTTCTCAGATACTTCATTTCAGAAAGGAAGTGTCGACATGAAAGACAGCCTGGTGAGACTACAGTATGTTTCAAGGAGGCTGGGAAGTTCCTCTCTAGGGGAGAAATATTGGTGGAAGGTTTTGATAGCAAGCAAGTTGTATGCTTTGTTCTAGATGGCTCATGAGACCATCTCAAAAACAAATGGTCTGTGGAGAGAAGCAATACATGCATGTGCTGATGGGTCTCCAGGAGGTCCCATGTGATGTCAGGCAGTCACAGGGAGATGTTTCTGATGCTCTAGAACATCCTAAAGACAATGGGAGACAACATTAACGCAACTGGATCTTAATTCCCAGTGGGTGGGACTTCAGTGTTTGGCTAATATTGGAAGCAATTCAGTTAATCTGTGTTTTTTTCTGACAAAAAAAAATGTTTTTTTTTTTTAGAAAAGCCTTTTCAAGCAACACTGGTATGCCTTACACTAGGAAAAAAAAAAAGGTGAGCTAAAGAAAAACCTAGAAAAAGTGTGTCAAATAACAAAAGCAGTCATCACAACTGACAAACAATTTATTTGCTTCCTATGGAGAATCCGGTTATTCTGCTTTTCACATCCAAATAGGATTTGAATCCACATCCACTGTTCAGGAAAACTCACATAATACCTCACTCAAAACCCTCAAATAATGTTTCCTGTGACAAGCTTTATTAAGAATTGATGTCATACAAAAGGGTTTGCAGGGTTAAAATAATATGAGTTATCTGATCATGCTATTACAGAGACTATGCTGTTCCTTCTGAGAAGAAATAAGAGGGATAATGTAATACTAATGGTGAAAAATATTTTTTTTCTGAGGCATCTAAGCACAGGGCAGAACGTTAACATTTTGTACTCCAGTCTGTCTTGGTACAGCACAGCAATAACAGGGTAATGCTGTTGACCTCTGTGAACTACATTGAAAGGAGAGACAAACTTGGCCCAATTCTTTCTTTAAGTTCATAGAAAAGCACGTTAAATCAGATTTGATCTGAAAAGGTAAACATCGTGAAACAGAGTATTTTCCCTGATATATTCTTTGTAGCATGCCTACGGCTACAAAAAGCTGATGTAATTTTCCATCTAGATCAATTTCCAGGCTGTGCTCTGAGGCAAATGAGGCTGTGTTTCAAATCGACCTTGTCCACTAAACTGAGAACGCAGGATTGTGGAATCAGTAGAACAAGTTGGGTTGGAAAGGACTTGAAGAGGCTGCATGGTGCAGCTGCTGGCAGCATGACGGGCCGGCTTCAAGGCTGGAGCTGGTTGCTCAGGGTCCAGGTGGGTCTTGCGAATGTCCCAGGGCAGAGGGTCCACTGCCTCTCTGGGCAACTGCTCCAGTGCTCACCCGCTCTTGTAAGGAAGGCGTTAGGCAAAACCTACCTGAAGAAAAGTCATCTGGCCCTTTACACAGCTGTAAGGAAATACCGTATTTTCCTGAAATACAGTTAAGTGTTTCACATACACACCCCAAAAAAAAAAAAAAAAAAAAAGACAGTATGTGGGAGAACAGAGAGGTTTCAGTAGGAAATGACTGCAATGATTACCAGCACATTACCATTGATTTACAGCAAGAATGTACAGAGATTTACATGAATGACAGGTTTTGTCAGCTAACTGCTAAAACTGCCAATGGAGGGGCCTTGCTGTGCAAAACCAAACAGCAGATCCTGATCATAAAGGGAAGTTAAAAGTCTCAAACAGCTGGTATGGACAACATGTCAATTTATGGCTGGTGACAGCAAGCAAAGCTGTCAGCTATTGTTTCTAAGCGAGGTCTGGGGACAGGAGTCTAACAAATGCATCATGGAAAATACTGGAAATCCCCTGTATTCGCCTCCAGACTCCTGACTGAGCTTGAAGATCACAGATAGAAAGATTTGCCCTAGCTCTAGAGCTGCTTGCTCCCTTATGTGTGGAAGATGTGCTACCAGCCACAAATTGCTCTTGCATATGGCACATTTAGGGGACGGCCCAGAAACAACCTGTCAGAAGAAACTGAGGCATACGCAGCCCGCGATGACAGGTCCACAAGCTCTTGTTATATAAACATTCTTCGGAGGGGGGTGACCTTGTTCAACAAACTGTTCAAAACCACTGTCTCCCCGCACCCCTGAAGGAAATAGGATGGGTCTGCAGGAGCCCAGGATGCCCAAGAAGTGCTGCAGAGCGGAGAGGTGTGCATGAGCGATGCTTGCTCAGAGGTGGGTGAGCAGAACCACTGCAAACAACAAATAAAAGCTGCTTCCTCCCATAAGAGGCTTGTTTCCTGTAAGGGAAAAGCTTGTTTGGCCTGATGAATATGCTCTTAAATGCTGTGCCTGCCTCTTCTCATGCGGACGTGTCCATTCACGAACCACTCTGTGGTTCCTAGCAGGGAAATGAAATGAGCTGTGAGTCCCTGGGGAGGCTGCAAGGGAGAAATAGCTTCAGGGAGAAGTGATGAACTGGATGGGAGGTTGGAGGGTAAAGAATAAGCACTGGGAGAAACTTGGGAAGCTGGGGAAGGTTGCTGGGAATAAAAGGAATCCTGCAACTTTTGGAACAGTAAGTAAATGAAGAAACTGCAGCTGGCTGTGGATGAGAGGAATGTTAGAAGGATTTTGAAGATCAAATATCCAATTTTAAAATAAAAAGATGCACCTGGGGCATTGTGCATCTGCATAGCACTAAAACGGCAGCTTTCTGGGAGTGAGCAGCACATTTCAGCACCAATGCACTCAGTGGTTCCAGCTCCTGAGGGAAATGTGTCCATGCAAGAGCTGATTTCTTGAGTGCTTAAAGGGAGCAATTAAGGGCATTGCTAGCAAGCTGCATGATTTCTTAATAGCAACTACCTCTGCAGACAATGTTGAAGACATGCCAGTTCTGGGCTTGGGAGCAATGATGAAGTCTTATGAGGACAGGAAGTACCAGAAGAAACTGATGAACAAAGGAGTAGGTACCAAAGCAAAATGGCATGTAAAAGAGTAGCCTGATCCAATAGGCCCACTTGGTGTATGTTCAAGACCTTGGAAAGGACATAAGCCTGACACTGAAGAGCTGCAAACAACATTGTGTTATAGTAACACATAGTGTTATATAACACATCATTAATATTAATGCATACTCTATATTAAATGTTTATAAAACAGATACACTAAATTTAATTTTATTGTTTTAAATTTATGAGAAATACTTATGTTTCATTTATATTTTAAATACATTATTTTAAAATTTTACTTATTACTTATAAACTGTATGTATTCTATATCAAATTATATACACTATATGCTCTATATGTATATTGTTATATATATA
>NW_010143781.1:0-3347 GCF_000699245.1 Pterocles gutturalis | reverse complement strand
GATAGCCGAGCAGGTAATGGTGGGGGGCTGACCTGCCTTGGGGGGGTGATGGGGGTGTCCCCCTCCCAGCTCTGAGCGTTCCCCCCCGCTGCAGAAACGCCGGGAGCGGGAGATGCAGCAGGAGATGTTGCTGCGGGACGAGGAGACCATGGAGCTGCGGGAGACCTACACGTCCCTGCAGCAGGAGGTGGAGATCAAGACCAAGAAGCTGAAGAAGGTGAGAGCGGGGCAGGGGGGAGCAGCGTCCTCGGGGCTCCCCGCAGCCCCCCGGGCACGGGACTGAGGGGTGCTGCTCCCCCCAGCTGTACGCCAAGCTGCAGGCCGTCAAGGCGGAGATCCAGGACCAGCACGACGAGTACATCCGCGTGCGGCAGGACCTGGAGGAGGCGCAGAACGAGCAGACGCGGGAGCTGAAGCTCAAGTAGGTGCTCGTGGGTCCCCCACCCCCGGGTGCAGCTTTGTGGGGTGCACAGGGCAGAGCTGGGGTGTGCAGGGCAGAACTAGGGTGCAGGGTGGAGCTGGGGTGCAAAGTTGGGGTGCTCGGGGCAGAGCTGGGGTGTGCAGGGCAGATCTGGGGTGCAAAGCTGGGGTTTACAGAGCAGAGCTGGGGTGTGCAGAGCAAAGCTGGGACGTGCAAAGCAAAGTTGGGGTGCATACAGAAGAGCTGGGGTGCTCAGAGCAAAGCTGGGGTGTGCAGGGCAGAGCTGGGGTGCACAGAGCAGAGATGAGGTGCACAGGGCAGAGCTGGGGTGCAGAGCAGAGCTGGGGTGCGCAGCTGGAGGGAGCGCTACACCAGCTGAAAGGGAGTTCTGAACACTTCCCACCCTGCCAGCGCTGGCAGAAGGTGTCAGATTTAAACCTCTCGAGCTAGGGACTCGCAGGCGAGAGTGTGAGAAAGTTGCTGAGAAAGGTGAGAAAGCAGAAAATCCCCCAGCAGGAAGGACGTGCGGGTACGGCAGGGGTAGCTGGAGGTGAGTGTCCCCCAAGGGCACCGAGTGAGTGTCCCCCTCTCTGGAGGGAGAGCAGCTTTGGGGGGCCAGGGGGGAGCCCCAGCCCCGCGGGAGCTCCCGGCACGACGGTGGCACCCAGGCAGAGCCAGGCAGCGTTTCCCCCCAGGAAGATGCAGCTGCTGGTCCTGCACCTTCCGTGGGTCTGTTTTCGCTCCGAGCAATAATCTGATTGCACAGCTTTAAAAATCCCCCCAGACACACATCAGTAGTTCAGCATTTTCAAGGTAAAATATATGTCTACTGGCAACCAAATCTCATCCCCAATTTTGCGACCTTTCCCTTCGAACACGATTTGAACCTTCCCAACGCCAGCAGCTCAGCGACTCAAAACGATTTTCTGCAGCTTCTCAATCTGCCCCTAAAAACATGGGGAAAAAAGATTCCCCATTTTGCATTGCTGAGCTTTCCTTTCCTTTCCTTTCCTTTTGGTGGGCAGCTGGGGGAGCGGAGGGGTCCGGACGGGAGCGGGGGTTCCCGCTGACACCACCTTCCCCTGCCTTCCCCTCTCTGTTGGTGGGTCTATTGCTGCACCCTCTCTGTTTCCATCACATTTCCATCTTCTGGATGTTCTTCCATGTCCCTGTCTCCCTGTCCCTTTTCTCTCCCTTTTCAACCCTTTTTCTGTCTCTTGTCACATTAACTCTTTCTTCTCCCACTCCTTCCCACCCCCTTGCTCCTGCTTGGTCTCTCGGCTGCTCACTCGCTCAGGTACTTGATCATCGAGAACTTCATCCCGCCGGAAGAGAAGAACAAGATCATGAACCGCCTGTACTTCGACGGCGACGAGGACCAGTGGAAGTTCCAGCCGCTGGTGCCCACCGGAGGGTACGTCCCCAGCCCCGACCCACGCACTGCCCCAGCGCTGCCAACCTGCAAGGAAGCCTCTGCCTGCAGGGCAGGGATGTCCCCGGGGCTGGGGGGACATCAGGGACCCTGGGACGCTTGGAGGTGCCTACGGGTGGAAATCTTCTCCAAGCCCCACCAGGAAGGGCCACTCAACCCTCACCGTAGACAAGCTCCGTTCGTCACTGTTTGGATGTGTTTTTGGTTGGAATTGATGTTCTCTAATAAATGTTCCTCTTAATTTATTTTTTAGAAACAGCAACCAAATGAAGAAGCGGCCTACCTCTGCGGTGGGGTACAAGAGACCCATCAGCCAGTACGCCCGCGTGGCCATGGCCATGGGGTCTCATCCTCGGTACCGGGTAAGCGACGGGGCACTGGTGTGTGCCAGGGGGGACAAGAAGTTGTGGGATAAATGGGATGGATCGATGGATGGATGGTTGGGTAGACAGATGGATTGATGTTTGGATGGATGAGTGGGTTGTTGGATGGATGAGTGGATGGATGGTTGGATGGATGGATGTTTGGATTGATGAGTGGATGGGGGATTGGATAGATGGGTGGATGGATGGGTGTTTGGACGGATGGATGGATGGTTGCATGGATGAGTGGAGGGGTGGATGGTTGGATGGGTGTTTGGATGGGGGTTTGGATGGATGGGTGGATGTTTGGATGGATGGATGAGTGGATGGATAGATGGATGGGTGGATGGATGGATGGATGAACAGCAGGAGAGAAGACAGAGTAAACAAGCTCATGATGATTTGGGATACATCAGTTCAAGCTCCCAGCTTTATCCTCCCACTTGGCAGGACGGGTGGCCACGCTCTCAGCCCATCCTTGAGCCGCTGGCTCACTGGCTCTGGCAGCTCCTGCTGCTTGAAAGGTTGGGGCTGTTCAACCTTTCCTGCTGGACTCAGCCCCAGGAGAGACCAGGGAGCCTGGGCTCTGGTTTGGAGCTTGCCCTGTGGCTGTGGCAGCCAGAGGAGGGTCCTGCTCCTGGCACGCCCATCAGCTTCGCTCGGCAGTGTGGACTTGCCAGAGCTGGTGCCATGTTTTGCCGTGCCGTGACTCCTCACGGTGGTTTTCCCTTTGCCTTGTCCTGCTGCAGGCTGAGAACATCATGTTCTTGGAGCTGGACCTCTCCCCTCCAGCCATCTTCGAGTTTGAGCGGAGCAGGGACCCAGCAGAGCAGGACCCCCGGGCTCTCCACCTGGAGAGGCTGATGCACCTGGACAGCATCGTGGAGCGGCGGGCAGCCTCCCGGGTGAGGAAGTCCCGCTCCTGGTGAGTGCTGACGGCGGCGGGGACGCGTGGGGGCTGTGGGGTGGCCGGGATGCTCCGTGTGGGGCAGCACGTGGGCGTGGGGCAGGTGGAGGAGTCGCAGCGGAGCTGCAAGCCCCCCGTTCCTTTTGGGGTTGAACTTGGCTGTGAGTTGTTAGGGTGTGAGCAGATTTTAAAATACAGCTGACGTTGCTTTGGTAATGTGTTGGA
>NW_010143780.1:0-18357 GCF_000699245.1 Pterocles gutturalis | reverse complement strand
TAATATTATATAATATATCATTAAAATAATATTGTAATCATTAGAAGTGATCATGATATGAATTATTTGGACTAGAATTTTATTTACTGTGCTGACTTATATTTCATTCAAAAATGTACAAAAGGAAATAAAAATCTTGTACATTTGGCCTAGTTGTAATGTATAATTGGTCAGAAAAAAACAGATTTCAATCTTTGAAATTTATAGTTTGTTTTCAGTTAAAAACAGGGCTCTCTGCTCAATATGAGATTCTGCTGATATGGATTTAATGTGGAAAGGACTTGGGAACGATAGTAATGTACAACAGTGAAAAGCCCTGAAATAAATAGGGAGGACATAAACAGAACACCATTCTGTCTGGTTATGATCTTTCTTTTTTTCTACAGGTAAGAGATGAGAGGAATATGCTGAAGGTTATTACTCGAATGAACAGAATTTCAATGATTCTGAAATTACTTGTGGAACAGTTCTCAGTTTTGGAAACTATGACTGCATTGGACTTCTTTGATTTCAGGTAAATACTTACTATTCCTCCTCAGTAATCCACGAGCTGGTAATTCCCATCCTTGGAACTGACTGCGAATATTGCACATGCTCTGGCAGCTTATAGTACATCATCATTCCGCAAGGTGAAAGCATGCCTTAGAGAGGCAACTGTGACACAGAGTGCCAGGGTCAATTAAGACGTTGAGCATGAGCGTGAGTCCAGCCTGCTCTGCAGAGAAGCACAAGTTAATTGTTGATGTTTGTGTGGTGCTGCTCAGTGGTTTCAGAGTAAGAAGTTAAACCAATAGAAACAACAGACATAGCTCACAGTTCCATTAACAATTTACTTGAAGCTTACCATTGCGCAGTTGCAGACGTATTCTGTGACAAATCACACAAGTGCTTGGGTGGGAGAAATGCACTCTCCGTAGACTGTCAAATAGATATTTCAGCTGTCTTTCTAACTGTCACAGTGTTTCCTTGCTTCATGTTTTCAGTGGGTCTGCAGTGCTGGAGGCTTCAAGCGGCTGAAGGAAGCATTGCTGTCTCTTCTTCTTTCTCCCCAGTAACTTCTGTTCTCCAGTAGCTGCCCAATGTATTGCTGGGCTGGTGGTTGGTAGCTCTTCTGCCTTCTGCCCAGGTTTCTTTTGGGATCCTTGGCTTGCCTCACTTCTCCCATGGCACTTCTCTCTCTTCCCTCACTTCAGCTAGGTCCTTCCCACTACACCACCATGTTTGACAACTTCACCCACTGTCTGCCTTCCTGTTCTTGTTCTGCTTGTGTCACTGACCCATCTGTTTTGTGACCTCAATGCTCTCCAGCATCCCATCCACTTCTGCCGTGTTTTAGTACTCTTTGCTTTCTGGCTTTTAATGTTCCCTAACTGAAAAACACATAAAACTACAACTTTGCTTCTCTTGGAAGTTTGAAACATCTGTATTATATAGCATTACACTCCAGCAGGGGAAATCCATGGGCTAGTCATCTGTTTTGATGCATTCTTGCTTCTGCTTTTCAATAACATACTGTCATTTGATGTGCAAACATGAGATCAAATCAATAACCTGCATCTCCCAAATCTTGTATTTGCAATTCAAAGTGCATTACAATTATCTAGCCATGTGGGATTTCGCATTAATTTTATTAATGATATTTTTCACTATGGTCATGTGATTTAACTCTGAAAGAAACCCATTAATGAATCCCCCAAACAAATCCCATTAAATGTTTTCCTGAGCATTATTCTATTGTCTACATAGCAATTACTCTGTGTAACAAGCCTATTTAAAATGCATTCATTGGCACTTTAATGATGTGGAAATGTTTGTAAAACTATTTGGGGTGAAGCTGCTTATTCTGTCTAGAAAGGAAATTATATTCACTAGTGTTTCCTCCTGTACATCACACATGCAAGGCTGCCATTTTAAAACACAGTACAAACATAAGTGTGCGTGTGTATACACAAACAATATATAGCTAGAAAATTTGAATGTGATACATACATTGTAGTTGTATTAAAATACTGGCTTTTTCTTAATTGCAATAATATAGAAATTGCTCAGATATCTATTTGAAATTCTTCAAATGTGGAATATGTATTTTTTTTTATTTTGTTGAGAACCAGAGAATGCCACCATTGTGAAATGATATCCTCTATTTTTGTATCTTCTTTTCTTCTGTTCCCAAAGATACTACCTAAGCCCAGCCTCAGGTTTTCAGAGCCTGCAATTTCGCTTGCTAGAGAACAAAATTGGTGTTCCCCAAAGTCTGAGAGTCCCCTATAATAGAAGGCATTATCGTGATAACTTCAAGGGACAGGATTACGAACTCCTGCTACAATCAGAGCAAGAACCAACACTGCTGCAACTTGTGGAGGTAACACTGCCTAAGACCTTGCCTCCCCAAGAATGTCCTTCTTTGGTGTCAGTGACAAATTCTTCTTCCTTGAGAGAAGCAAGCATGTTGGAAATTTCCCTGTCAATTGTGTTTTGGATTCTTACCAAATTTTGTACGATAGGGAGCTAGTCATTAGTAAACCAATGGATTTTTCACAGCATTTCCTCTTGTCTGAAAAGTCTGACTGTTAAACTAGTAAATTACATTGTGGAAGTATGAGCTAAAAATATAAATGTAGTGTTTCACTCGCATTGCTTTCATGACCGTAAACCCTTTTTAGAAGAAAAAACTTAAGTATTTCCGCTGTAAGTGATGACTATTAAAGAGGTTAAAAAAAAAGGAAAAATGACAAGCCAAAATGGAAAGGAGAAAAGATGTTTAACAAATGTTTCATTATCACTTACCTTGATTTAATGACTTTGTCTCAAAGTTATTGATGGCTCTCAGTAATTTCTCTAACTCCCTTGTCATTTTCATACACAAAATCAACAAAACTTTCTAAAGAATAATGCAGTATAAACCTCAATAAAAGCATCCACTCCTATTAGCCCTATCCATTTGTCTAATGACACCTGATACCGAGTATATACATACAAGACTTCACGCTCTCGTATCTTTCAGATGAGGAGCTAAATTAAATGATCTCTAAAGGAAGTTTGACCATAAAGATTCTTAATTTATTTTCCCCTCCTCATTTCATTCCCATTATTAAAAGGAAATCAAAGAGAAGGCTTTGCTAACTGCCAAGTAAATTTGTGTCTTGTATTACGACATATTTTGGTGTATGCTAATGTATGCTGCTTCAGCCTGTCTGACATGATAAAATCTGATTGTACAAGTAGATGGTTCTATATCTTCCGAGATTTATCTTTAACATTATCCTACACATGTGGAATTAGATTGTTTTCCTATATCTACAAGGACATCAGTTTTAAAGACACTCTTAAAATGAGGCAGCTTTTGTCTTCCAGCACTGGTCATTTAACTTGGAACCTGTGGGTGTTTGCACAGCACCGTTTTGCAGGTATAAATCTTCTACATGGACATGCTTACTCTAGCAATAAGCAACTCAATGGGGTATTAAAGCAGAACAACTGTAGCAGTACAATTTATGTTTCTATGACTTGTAATTCTAGGGTAATGTGCTTGCATTATTAATGTTTGAACATTATTATTATTGTTGTTGCTGTTGTTGTTAT
Organism: Pterocles gutturalis; assembly: GCF_000699245.1. Taxonomy (NCBI): domain Eukaryota; kingdom Metazoa; phylum Chordata; class Aves; order Pterocliformes; family Pteroclidae; genus Pterocles; species Pterocles gutturalis. Next base: position 14,775 of record NW_010143780.1, on the reverse strand, counting down.
TGTTGTTATTATTAAAGGCATGGTTGGAAAGAACTCCAGGGCTCAACGCAGATGGATTTGATTTCTGGGAACAATTTGAAGTGAATGTTTTAAAAGGACTAGAAGAGGAATTTGCCTTGGTGCAGGTATATAGCGTATTCTTGATCTAGCTATAAGTAACGATAGCTGGCAAAATGACATCCTGTCATAAATGTGACTTTTGGGCCAATCACAATTTCTCACTCCAGTTAATATTCACCAGCTCCTATCAGCAACAAGCATAAAAAATTGCAAACTCTTCCAGGAAATCCGCATAAGTTTGTAATCTGACATCTAATATGGTTTAAAACATGTGACACATGGATTATTTTGATTGCTAAAGGAAAGGGATAGTGTCAATGGAAGGGCTGAAATGGATTTTACTGAAACTACAACTTCACCTTCAGTTATTACTTGCATCTATAGTTCAGAGTAAAACCCCAGAAAGTTTGTGCCCTTGAGCTGTGGGTAGGGAGTGTCACTATAAACGTCCCATTTCTGTTTAACAGTATGTCACAATTTGATGCTACCTGATCATTTGAATTACACATCTGAATAAGCACAAGAAAATCCCCAAATATTGTAAGACTGGTACCTTTAAGTACATTTTTAATGGAAAAAATCACCATAACATAAGAATTAATCAATTTCCTGAGAATATCTGTTTACAGCTTTCTAAATTATCTGAACTTTTTTTAAACATTTTTCTTACTGATAGTAGTGCAAAGATGTTGTCTTTTTGCCTTGAAAAAAAAAATCAGACTTCAAATAAATTAAGATTAAATGTTTTTAAGGCCTCTAGACCTAAAGAAAAGTCATAAGCAGCCAGTTTGTTTGAACAGTCATTCATCTGAATTATGTTGACAGCTATTTAATTGTACATTTTGTAGTAATCGTGTTTTCTAAAGGACAGTGACTCAGAGACTCATCCACCTTGTTTGAAAATACAGTTCTTACATTTAAGATGTAAACTTGCAGAGTACTTATGATGAAAACAGAAGTTATATCATGGGCCATTCAAGTACTTAATTTTCCCTATTGAATTCTAAAACCTGTTGTTTTTTTTTTTTAATATCAAAGGCCAAGCCAGAATCAGAAGAAAAAGATGACCTATTATCTGAATTCCAAAAACAGAAAGATGTATTACTTTCATTATTTGATGAAAAACGCCACGAACATCTGCTTAGTAAAGGTAGATTGTATTAATGTATGTCACTATGCACTGTTTATTTTTTATACATGATGCATATAATCACATAATAGCTTTAAAGTTGCAGGAGAATCAGCAGCAAACTAAGGACACTTGTATTTTGCAGGAGAAAGACGACTGTCTTATAAAGCACTGAAAGGAGCCTTAATGATCTACTTCTACAGGTAATGATGTTAGAAGATAGATGTTTAATGCTTACTGGCAGGAGAGGGGAAGGTTAAGGACAGCTGTACAGGTTTATTCAGGTTGGAAGAGGCCTTGTAAAGTAATCTAGTCCAACCCTCCACAAAAACCCAGATAGTTAGGTCCAACCTGAAGGTCAGATCAGGCTGCTCAGGGCTGTGTCAAGTTGAACTTTGAATACCTTCAAGGATGGAGGTTACACAGCCTCTCTGGGCAGCTGGTTCTTGTCTGACCAGATGCTGCTCCTCAGACTGAAACCAGCAAAGGCCTTGTTCAAACTGTTCTACAAAGTGTCATAAAAAGATTTTGAGTATTTTTCCAAGTATGAGGGAAAAGGCACGGATTGAAACTTAGATGGCAGTAGCATTTGCTAGAATATCTATGGACATTTCAATACCAATTAGGAAAAACATACATTGTCACTATTATGCACTGGTGAAGTGCTGCTTTGAGAAACACAGCATGTCATAAGAGGTCTCACTGTCTTCTCTTTCATTTTCAAAGGGAGGAGCCTCGTTTTCAGGTTCCCTTTCAGCTTCTTACCTCCCTTATGGACATCGATGTGCTCATGACCAAATGGAGATGTAAGTTTTCCTTTTTGACTGTGATGATATTCCCTCTTTTAGATGCGAGTAAGCTGTTCTGTTTCACCGTCTTTTAGACAATTTATACCCAGAGTTTTAAAATTGAGCTTTTGAGTTCATCCTTAAGGAATGACTTTTTCTGTTGTTCGTACTTCGGCCGAGAGGAAAGATGAACAGCTGCTTCTGTGATCATTAGATACATATGTATAGCTATCCCTTCTGTCACATGCTTTAAGTTAAGGTAACAATTTCATTTAAGGGACAGGCATACATTTTCTGGTGTCTGCCAAAAAGTCATCATGACATCTCTTCATATGCAAACATCCTTCTGCTCCTTCTCTATCTAGATATCCGTAAATGACTGCATTAATTCTGTATTAATAGAGCATAATAATGTATAATAATTGGTGTAGTCATTCTGCATTAACAATAATTTTATATTAGTTGACTGAAGAGTAGCATAATTAACTCCTGCATTGCTGAAGACCTAGTAGTTCTGTATCTCTGTAAATATCTCTGTATGGTCTTTAATATTTCAGTGATGCACCTTGATGTGACCCTCTGGTTATATCCTAACACTGAACATATGCCATGTTCTTCTTTTGTGTTACTTAGATAACCACGTCTGCATGGTGCACAGAATGATTGGCAGCAAGGCTGGCACCGGAGGCTCATCAGGCTACCACTATTTGCGCTCAACAGTGAGGTAAGAATAACGCATTTCCCCCATTACCTGCGATAATGCAGTTTGTAGATTCTCGTAATGCCAGGAAACAGACTTCAGATGGCTCATGGGAGGCCAGAGGGCTGCTGCTTCTCTTTTGGGACTCTAGCATTTCTTCCTAGTTGTTGTACATTTATTTAGCAGCAAAATTTGAGGATTCAGCTAGGTAGACAATTCAAGCCTTTTAGCTGCAACTCTGTCCTTGACAGTCCTGAATGACATGATGTCAAAAAGCACAAGGATATTTAGAATACCTTCTTCTAAGAGGAAAACTAAGAGAAACCATATGTAGCTGGTGACTGCCCTGTAATGCAGTGGGCAATGATTCCCATGACTGAAATCAAAGATTAAAGGTTCACTGTCTTTTGCAGCAACCCTTCTTACTCTTAATTTCAGGTTAACATTCTTCCTAAATAAATTCTACTTCATATCTAACACAAGGCAGAAACTTTATTTAATATCTAAAAGAGATGGAAGGATTCAGGACGATTTTGAAATTACATCTTTCTATGCCAGCATTAATTGTTACGATTGTCTTTTTCAGTGACAGATATAAGGTGTTCGTGGATTTGTTCAACCTTTCAACGTTTCTAGTGCCGAGACACTGGATACCAAAGATGAACCCAACCATTCACAAATTCCTTTACACGGCAGAATACTGCGACAGCTCCTATTTTAGCAGCGACGACTCAGACTAGCTTGCCTTTCCAGACTGGCTGCTGTACAGAACTTTGGGACTTTCACCTCAAGTGGTGCTATCCCTCAAATATAACAGCTATTCTCACACAGTGTGGGTGTGTAAATACATATTTATGTATGACAGCTATGTGAATAGTACGATTAGCTTGTGGAAGAAACTTAATTGTTTATAGAAAAAATAATCTATATTGAGTTAGCCTATTTAAGACTAACATGACACCCCTTTCAACTCCATGACCAATTTAACTTCTTAAAACCTACGTCTAGAGAGAGGGAGAAAATTACACAGAATTATCATGATTGTGTCTTATTTGTACATATTTTTCTATTTGTTGTTTGCCTAATGGCTGTTAGTATTTTGTTTCTTCCAGCAGAGGATGTAATTAGCCTCATCACTTTCAGAAAAATATTAGTTTCTGAGGTCCAGTGGAATTTCAAAAGGAACTTTGGGTCAAGTGTTTGAAAAGATAGATGTAAAAAAATGTTAAGTCCTGAATCTACAGCCACCCAAGCCTCTTGAACTTTTACATACAAAAGGAATCATGTTGCTACCTGTGTGTTGTTATACACAAATGACAAACCCTTCAGTAGAAATACTTACTGTTAAGAATGGATCTAAATACATACTCACTTTGCACTTCAATAAAGCAGTATTAAAAGTCTTCTTTTGTTAAGCCACCTTCTAAAGCAAGCATGAAGTTCAAACAACATTAAGACACGCATTTAAAGTGTTTTTTATTCAAAATATAATTGAAATAAGGATAAAACTGATATATAATAAAAGCAAGGCAAATCTGGCCAAGGAATACTGATAAAGCTGTGAAGTCCTCTCATTAGACAAACTCCCATCTTTTTATAAATGCTTCCCTTTGAAATACACATAACACTGTAGGCCTTAATTTCGGGGGAGCTGCTCTGTATCTTAGTGCTTTAGGTACTTATACCTAGTAGTACCACCTCAAAATCATGGGTAGGGCATCTGTGTTTGATACTACTATAACAACATTACTCTTATCAACGCCAGTTAGGAACTTTGGCTATTGTTTTCCAGTTACAGAAGAGTGCTATTTGTTGCTTGTAAACTGCTGAGGGAAGGCCAGACTACAGCTGACTAAGACTACAAAAGGAGAAATCTTCTGTTAGTCTGAAGTTTTCAGCCAGTAAATTCAGTAAGTAGCAGAACCTGAAGTAGTGAAACAGCACTTGGTCCTCCTTGCATTTATATTAACATTTAGAAAGACTAAAATGACAATACAATAGACAACAATGAACACTCATTGCATTGTCATAAAAAGGTGTAATACACTCATCTATTAACATGGCACAGTAACGGAGTGCAAAAATTACAGAACTGCTTCAATAACTTTTCATAGTGCTTCACAAAAAATCCAGATAAAACATTCCAGATGACAGATTCAGAGCATTTAAGAACTACATGTTTGGTTGTAAATTAGAGTTACATTTGCCTGCAAGTGCAGTTCTACAGGTCAGCAAAGCTGAAACCACTTTTTGATTCCCAGCAAGTCCTACCTGCCAATTCGATTAATGTAGGGAATTTAACATCCACTCTATTTGGAGTATTCTGTAATTACTGACTTTCTAAAGGTGGCAAATATATATCAACAAACCCCACCCTCTCAATTTTTTTCTTTAAGTAAGTTTTAAAATGTCTGCTTTGCAACTGGCTTCACTGTTAGTTGTGAAGCAGAAAACAGAGAAGGCATGGACCTGGCACAGCTCTGAAAGCACAGAAAGGTTGATTTGCAAACACATACACCCTGCCAGGACACAGGATGTGAAACCAGTAGAACTGCCTCCATTTTTGTCTAAATAGAGTTACTTCTTCATTTTCTATCCATCTAACAAATTAATCCAGAAGACTCTGCTATTCCAGGCACTTTCCAACACATGCACTCTGCTCTGAAGAGCCCTGAAGTTGTATTTACCCAATAAAGGTCTGAAGACTGATATTGAAAGACTGCAGCGCCTCAGAGACAGTGGGTGTTTGGGGAACAACTTTGATTACCCATTTCCGTCTCCTATTGTTCTAGCTGTAGAGAAAAACTAGGAATTCACAAAAAGGAGGAAAACAAAATGTGTGTCTGTCAGAGGTGCTAGATAAGCCAAGACAGGTATCAAAGCATAACAGAGAGAATATATTCCTCCAACTGCCTTTCTTCTCTGCCCAATAAAAACAGACCTAATCATGGTGGTTCTTATATTCAAAGCATTTTGATTATATTCTTGAATCATAGAATGGTTTGGGTTGGAAGGGACCTTAAAGATCATCAAGTTCCAAGCCCCTGGCATGGGCAGGGACACCTTCCACTAGACCAGATTGCTCAAAGCCTCATCCAACCTGGCCATGCAGGTCTCCAACACCTTCTGTCATACTATTGATTATTTAATCCAAATTCCTTATAATTTTTCATCACTTCTTTCATTGTAAGATTTTTTGAGTAGTATTCAACACCTGGATAGAGTCCACATTCACAGTTTCAGTCCATCTTTGTAACTTTTTTTGTGTACTCTGTAGTTGATTCCAAGTCTTCTTACTCCATGAGTGATTTGATATGCAACACATATTCCAAATAAAAACATTTTAAAAAGCTCCAGCCAACTCATTCCTGTACTGCCGAAAAGCACGAAATGCCCTTACAGTAATTTCTTATTTTAGATAATGTTGCTTTGAAGTAAGTCTTCACACACATGGTGTGCCAAATTATTATCCAAATGATAATTGTGGTCTTTGGCCAGTAAGTGTCAAACAAATACTGATGAAACTGTATCTGCTATACCTACAAATAAAACAAACAAACAAAAATTTAATAAATATTGGAAGTGGAGGCTTGCCAGAAATAAGTTACCAGAATTCATATTCATATAACGTCCTCTCCTCCAAGCTCTGACAGTAGATAAACTGCTGGGGTGGGGGGACAGGAAATCAGCTGCAACCCTTTCATTCCTTCACTGCCTGACACTATAGTCGTGCTCTACACTCCTCCCTCCTCTGCCTTCATGTTCAAAACTAGATCCTTTCTGAGGATTTAGCATTGGTCCAATCTGCCTACTGAAAAGCAACCTATACCTTGCTATCCTCTTCCATTTTAATCCTACTCATTAGCAATAGACAATATGAAGATATGTAGCATTGAAAGCTCATGCAAGAGACTAGAGATGACAAATTCCATTACAAGACACATTTTTGAATACTCATACAAACACAGAACAAACTAGGCTTTTATTTATGCTCAGTTCTTTTTGCATTGTTGTACTCTTTCCAGTACTAAAAGCAAAAATCTGACTACAGCCTGTGTAGTAAGGGTAAGGGTAATTGCTCTTATATCCTCAAAAGTAGTGTCAGAGCACCTCTAAATCAGAAGACAGCATCTGTGGGGGAAAGAGAGCAACTAGTGGTCTTTGCTAGATTGTTCTTGTGTGACACACTACAGAAAACGTGAAAGATACTGCTTTATGAGAAAATGGATTTTGAAAACACCACAGCTGTTCTTCTGACCACCTCTACAACTGACTTGCTTTAATTATCACTAATTCTAAATTTCTCTTTCCATATAGTTTGTTTATACAACAACATGAACAAAAAATCCCAGCAACGTGTAAAAGTTGTGATACATTGTCCTGATCTTCACTGAGTGCATGGAAACTGAACACTATTCTATCTGCAGATGATTTACATCATCTAATACCTTTTACAATCACTGTGAGAGCTACTTTGAAACATTCGTGGAAGGGAAAGCCAACAGAAGACCTACAGTGTTAATCTAACAGACAAAAATTCAATGGGCACACCGCACTTACTATCTAGTAGTCCAATCCCACCAATTTGGCTCAGCAATCTTTGCTGGTAAACAGGAGTTTCATCTGCCTTACCTCCATGTCCAGCAACTCAGAAGAAACTGGTCATTTAGCATACAAAACACGCTCAGATGCCAACAAAAATCTCATGCAAGCAGTAATAGGACGAGAGATGGAACTAGCAATAAAAGTATATACCTCTATCCTACCAGAAAAGCCACAAGCAGTGTTCACAATTCCCAAGCACAGGCAGAGCCACTCTCCATATTTTTTTGCCAAACTTGTCCTTCAGCAGCTGTTTTATGTACAGTGAGTATAGCTATGGCGCTAACCTAGAACCCCGACACATGACTGTATACTTTACAATGCCATTACCTCTATGTGGTAAGGTACAATAGCACTTTATTATGCCTTATATGGCTTTACCTTTGCATGGTGTTTTTCAATCATTCAACTATATGGCTTGGTTGAACTAGCAACCATTTTACTTACTTTTCCACCTGGACTCATCTAACCTCTTTTAAAACAGCAATATTTCCTCTCTGAGGATCCCATTATATCACTCTACCTACATGGAGAAATGCATCCCAGCCTGTGGCCTTTACCACTTTAATTATTTTTTGTCAGACTTACCACAGACATTGCTGCCTATCTTAACATGAACATAGCCATCTATTCCCCATGTAGGCCCCCAAGAGTTCTGTACAATCCAGTAAGGGGTACTACCTGAAAGAGATATTTTCGTAACAAGAGACAACATGAGACCTGGAAAGCATAACAAACTTGTAACACTCTACAGAGTTAATTACCATTTTAATATCTCATAGTTCCTGATGGTTTGACAATACAGTGCAATGAAACCTACTGCCGTTCACATAGAAGACAGAGCTAACAGTCCAGTGTTGAGCAGACTGGATATATCCTCTGCTAGTGTAAAGACACATATAGCCGTGTTTGTGACTTTACAAAGACACAAAGTCTCACAGAACTAAAGGAGCACAGACAAGAAGAGGTTTTCTCCTGGGATCAGGCTGCACTTCCAGAACTGATGTGACACCAAACTAAACAGCTCTTAACAGAAGACCCAGTTCTGGATTTTAATCACCTGCCCCACAGGAGGCAAGTTGCAAGTAAGAGAAAAAAAAAAAAACCACAAAACCTACTGGGCTGAAGTTCAGTTGATGGAAACGCACCTGTTCTGTCAAAACCAGTGATAAGAACAGCATGATTTGCTCTTCCACTGGAGCAGTGATATTGTATGATTCCACCAAGATAATCCTGCCAGCTAACCGCATCTACTGTTACTGCCAAAGGGCCCTGGTTAACAAGCATCCTCATCATTTCTTCTTCCTGACCACTGTGAAAGAAGTGAGTGATAATGCCAAGTGACTTAAGTTAGCAAACTAAACTACTTAAGTACCATTTAAAAATCAAATAATTCAACTGTCTCTGATGGGTTCTACACACCACATAACGTACATCAATAGATACGCATTTCATATAGTACAACACAGTAATACAAATATAGGGCACACAGAGTATGGGAAAGGTGCAGATGCAAACATACGATCCTATTAAAAAGAAGCAGGTTTTTGGGTCAAGTCATTGGGCAATGGGGAGCACCATGTACCTTTTACACACCACTCTTCTCAATTAAAAAACAGCTTTAGACAAACCATTAGTCTATGTTATTATTTGCCATTATTCTTCCAAACATACATATTCTAGTGCATTACTGAGGTGCTGCTGTATCTCAAACATATCGAAACACAGGACATTACCACTATCAGACATTACCATTAGCATCCTCATACAGTTCTACTTATGTAATATACTGGAATAGAAAATCTTTTATCACTGCATGATATGTGTAATAACTGAATTTGGCAAATACCAACTGTCAAAGCTATAATTTATTTTAGTTACTTTTATCTGGCAGTAATTTGATTCCTAGTCAAAATTATATTTCTTGTCTTGAAGTTCAGTATGCAGCTGGATTGTACTGAAAAAAACTAGAAACAAACTTTCTTGGCACAGGAACCTAAAAAGCTACCAGTTGTCTTTACAAAAAGTTCAGTTGACAGCACTGTTTGCTAAGTCACAGACTGGAGGAGGATGCAGGTGGGTATGTAAATGGATGAATACTGAAGTAACTGAGTACTTCCTAAATGTTTCAACAGAGTCCAATTACTACTGTTAGGATTTATTGTTTCTGATACTCAAGCAGTGTAATGCTTACTTCGTGTATATGAAAAACCGTAACTGACTCAATGTTCCAGTTTACACAGAGCCAATTTAAAAGACCTAATTTCAAGACACAGACTTAAGCTTTCCAATTTCAACAGGCTTAGTGATGGCTGGGTTGAGAGGACTCATCATGGCAAACCTTAACTCTCAAAAATGTTATGTATTAAGTCTTATCCAGCACACAGCTACAGAACTGATGCAATCAACCTCATAACCTTTGCCTGGTCAATGCACTATTGGCTCTAGCTTACTCCCCACTTAGTGAACACAGCAGGAAAAGTACAGCAAATAAAAAGAATAAATAGTAGCTACCTGAAGTCATATGCAGCAAATCCTGTTATGGAAACTCCAAAATCTGAGCGACCAAAATAATGGCAAAGTCCTGTCTGAGCTTTAAAAGTGTATTCGGAATCTCTCACGAGTTTTACTTTTGTCTGCAAGAAGGTAGATGAATGAGAATTTAATGCATTTGACTTTAAAACTCTCAGATCAAAACACATCGAAACTGATCACAGAACTGACTCAAAACTCAGTGTGTTCTTTGGTGAGACTAGAAATAAGAATGTCATGTTGGGAAACAAGATATTTACTATCTCTAGTTTCCTTGTTTGCAGAGAAAGTTTCAGAAGGGATTCAGAAATCTTTAAATAATGAACAAACTTGAAAAACTATCTCTAGTTTAAATTATCTTCATGAGCAATTTAATCAATTTCAAGACAGACTAAGCATTCATTTAGCAAATGACTATCCATTCTCTTCAAATGACATCCACACACAAAATTATCCTCTCCTTGGGACAGTTCAAGAGCCACAAATATCCCAAGAACAGGTATAGAAAATATTGAAATTAAGTACAATTCTGCTATTAGCATCAAATCCTCATGCTAGTATACAACGTATTACAATGGCTGCTGCAGTTCAAAGTCCAGCTACAAAGGTATTGCATCAACCTTCTCCACTTGTCTTCTGCAGCACAGTATGTTTATGACAGCAGGTTCTCCAGTCTAATTCATTGATAGTCCCTCTATTGCCAAGCAAGAGGAAATTTTGCTCTAGAGGAATCCTGAGGAATAGCCTCTGACTTTACTGAAGTGCAAACCTAAACACGTTATCTAGACTGTTATTAGCCAGAGTTATATGAATCTTTAGGGGTAGAATTACAGAGTTTTTTTAAAAAGGACAATCACCTTTTTTTTTTTTTTTTAAACTTACGAAAACTAAGGAATTCTTCTTATATTCTAATCACTCAAACTGTCAGCCTAGAGAGCAATTTTTATTTCAAAAATATTAAAATATTTCTGCTTACATATATTATTAACACCAATTTTTCATTTTTCATGAATGAAAACATGTTAGCTACAAATGAAGTAGAAATTATGCCTGTATTTTCACTGTTTTGGGTTGCAAATGAAACAAAGGTAAATGCAGTCAATTTTATTCTGAGGTTCTCCATGCTCCTGCATGATTTTACAGTATTTGCAACAGCAACCACAGAAATTTGAAAGCAGCAAATCTCAGTGTGCCTCCTTTTCCCCAGATGCTGGTACCTAAACTGGACACTCAAATCCACAAAATGACACGTGGATAAATGGCTCTTTCTATGCTGGTACTATATGTTTGCAGCTCCAATTGAATTCTGTGGAAATACTGTAGCTTTCAAGAAACATGATTTTCAGCCCCTGTGGATTGATTTGGTACATTCACAAGAACATACATAGATTATAAAATTCCAATCAAGTTTCAATTCTGCTTGAACTCTCTCTTGATTCCAGAATAAATAAATAAGCATACAGACACACACACATACGTATATGCATATGTACATGCATATACACACACACATTAAAAAAAAATCAAATGACCTGTACACTCCGCCTTCCCCATCACTTTCTACCAGTTAAAAACCACGTTAATATGAAAGCTAAGGAAGGGTTCAAGATTTATGAAAAGTTTCAAACCTGGTTCAGCCAGCTCAAAGCACTAACAGTCGATCCCCCGCTGCAGCCATAATTATTGTATGAACAGTCAATAACTTGCTGCACGCTGAGTTCTTCCAGGTTATTTCCTTTAATTGCATAGGCAGACTCTATACCACCCACAACGCTGAAAGCCCAGCAGCCTCCACACTGGTACAGAGAAAGGAAACAGGAGAAAGAAAAAGTCAGCTTTGCTTTTAAAGCCTGATATGAAAAGAGTCAAAAGAGTCTTCTAATGCTCTTCATTTACTACATCATCCTTGATCTTTGTTTTTAAGGCAATTTAACAAACCATTTAAAATAATTAAACTGCTTTTTTCCCCCTGTACTGCTCTCTGAAATCTAGAAATGCATTATGGGTGTCTTATTTTAAGGATTCCTGCATTGTGGTTGTCTGATTTTAAGGATTCCTCCCTGATTAATTTTTGCCTTTTAAGATAGGCCCGAGGATGCTTTTTACTGTGAGATATCTAGTTTCTTGAAGAAAGATCTGGGCTCAGGATGAAGTTATTTTTTAACCACATTACTACATTTTTGAAAAGGATGCACTTAAGGAGACAGTCTACAACTTTCTACAGTTTGAAGAATTTTACAGAAATATATTACAGTTCAAGAAACAGTAAACTGAAATTAAACATAATAGAAAAATTCATAGACAGTTACAGAATCTATACTGCAGTTCCAGGCTCTTTAACTGTGGCATTTAAAATAGAAAGCAGAATTTACTCCCAGGGAAGGTTCAGGTTACGCTATGTGAAGCACAGAAAGGAAAGATATTGGGGATTTAACAGCTTGTTTGTTTCTTACCAGTGACCACATCCACTCTGTGATAAAGTGTAATCATGTGGGGTCTAGTTATCTCCCTATCAAGAATACAACCCCTGAGGTGTTCAGTGATAAAGACAGGAGTGTTGACCAGCCAAGGGCATTCCAACCCGAAAACCACAGCAAAGGATCTACACCCATCCAAGTGAAACAGGAGGATGAGGTCAAGTACTGAACTTAACTCAGTCTCATCAGAAAGATAAAAAACACACACAGTGCAAAATATTTGCACATTCAGTTAACTAGATCAAAAAAATATATTACACGTGCAAAATTTCAAAGTGCACAACTTTTACACTTCATGCTTTTAAGTCTAAGGTCACTTTGCATAAAATGCTACGTGGCTTTGTATATGCTCAACCAGCCATACTTGTGCCTGTGCCTCAAGGAGCCTTGAGGCAGTGCTAGTCCCTTCCAAAACCTTCACTGGGCTTTACAACGTACCTGTTGTAACTCTCTCTGAGCAGTGCTTGAGAACCAGGAAAGGAAAACACCAGGACTTACTGTTTGCTGATTTCTCACTTGTGCAATGACTTTCTTGTCCCTCCAGTCAAACTTCTTTGGCAAGGGTTTTTCCTTTCCCTTTGGCACGTTTATGTATCTGGGAAGTTTGTGAGGTATGCTTCTTAAGTAAATAGCTAAACACAGAATGCAAACATCTATAAATCTACTAACTAAAAAAAACCCAAACACAAACTATTTTCCTAGAAGCCACAGAGGTCTGTAGTTACAATCATGAGATTACATCTCATTCTCAAATCCATAGAAAATTCATGTATTTAAAAATAATCATTATACTCCAGAATGAATGTAAATATTCCTACTGTTCCAGAAAGAACACAAATATTCTATGTAGGGAACGTGGGTACAGAATGTGAAGATTTAGTAAAGCTAACCAATAACCATTCCGTAAAGCAAGTTTTGCTTTGAAGTTTTCATATTTTACTTAGTGGAAAAAAATATTACTTTATTTAAGTCAAGTAAAAGTGGAAAAATAAGAGGAGAATAATTTTAAAATTCTGAAACACACTCGAAGTGCTAGTTTTTTACTAAAAAAAGCTGCTTAATTATTTAAAATTAAAAAGGGTGTAAGATCCCCCAATGAACATAACATACAACAGCAGACTTGAACGGCAAGGGAAGATTAGTTTAATTATCAGACAAATTTTCTTAGTAAAAAAAATTAAGCATGCCTTATTGCTCCTGAAAGTCACAGCTATAATTGACAGCCTTGGATCTCCAAGCATTGTTTGGATTGCAGTCAATTTTGCCTTGGGATAGGGAATAGGAACTTAAAATTACTCAAGAATCTTGTGTATTTTCCAATTTTACAACTGTTGCAACTGAAAAAGCAAGGCCCACTGAGAAGAAAGAAGGGGAGAAGGGTCTGTATACTAAATCAAGTGCAGGCTCTGGACAATTCAACCTTGCAAGACTAGAGAAACATGAAGAAGATTGTTGTATCCTTCAGAAGTACTTACAGTTTGGTATCAGACATTGTAAACTAGCTGACTATCAGCACTGGAAGAATCTGTGAATGTGAAAGATACAAGGTTCTGGAAAAGAATAAGAAGACTATCAGAAAAGGCATTAGCAGCCAGAAAAATGTACCTTTGAACTCTTCAGGAGACAGGTGAGAAAACTGATTTATTCCATAGAAAGCAGTCATATTATCTTTCGATGATGAATTCAGCAATCTAATTCTTTTATCACTTTCCTGAAGAAAAAAAATATATATATTGTGGACATTATTAAGTTAGCAGTAGCAACAAAACCATAAGAGCAGAAAAAGAAAAGTTCAGCAACAGTAAACGTGAACTTAGATAACAAGACAGCTGTTCGCCTCGGATTCATCGTGAAAACCAAACTGAAAGCCAAACCAATGTGAAAACCATTACACTGATTTCAACCCCAAGAAAGACACTAAAAAAAAGCATCTGTTAAGTGCATAGTGGTTAAAAAAAAATGATAAGAGACAGACAAAACAGGCAAGCTGAAAACAAATTGTATCAAACTCATCTGATGCCCTTCTTGGGCTGCACAACAAACCTTGGGGGTCAGAGATACCTAAAAATGACTTCAGATAAGAGTTAACCCTGTCTTGCTTTATGTCCTTGTAAAACAAAGAACAGGACAATGGCCTGAAGGAGGGGGCACCACAGCGGGCACGGGGGCGCCGACTTCTCCCAGTCCCCCCATTTCCCTGAGAAAAGGCTCTGACAGCAGCCCCGGGCAGCCGGCCACGGCAGGCACTGGGGACACGGCCACCGCCGCCCCCTCGGTCCGCGACCGACACCTGGCGACAGAGACAGCGCAGGGAGAACAGCAGCGGCACCCCAGTCCCAGCAATCTGAGGGGACGCCGAGCAGGCAGGGCCGAAAAAAAGGCAACAGCAAAGGCTGCCGGAGCGGGTTTCGGTTCTGGAGGCTGAAGAGCTGCCGGGACATCTTCCTCCACCCCGCACCCTCCAGTCACCCGCCTGGCAGCGGCACA